>NW_022437060.1:1465467-1536442 GCF_009761245.1 Sapajus apella
AAAAAAAAAAAAAAAAAAAAAAAAAAAAAAAAAAAAAAAAAAAAAAGCATAACTTAAACTCCCTTCAAGAAAGAAACATGTGGTAACTACCTCCAGAATAATACAGACATAAGAAAGAATGAAGAATCACCCAAACTCTGAGAGTAGCTCATGGACAAAAACCTTCCCAGTCATCTGGGAAGCATCTTCTTTTCTAACACTGTTTGTTTATGCAGTGGCGTAATAACCTACTGCCCCTTGTGTAAAAAGAAAGCAAAGGACTGGGAGCTGGGACACCTGTGTGGTCCTCCATAAATCTCCGTCCCTCCCTCAGATGTACTGTCCGCTTGCAAAACTAAAAGAACCAATGATCTCTATGAGCCTTTCAAGCTGAGGGAACTGATGTGGGATTGGATTTTTGATGGAGAGGAAAAGGATGGTTTTTGATTCTGCGTGACTGCCTGGAAAGGTTAAAACAGGTTCACTTCATTTCATCATGCAGCTTGCCAACTCCCAGAATTGCTGTCTATGTTATAATTACAAAGATGGGCAAGAATTTTTTTTTGTCTTAATGGTACCCCACAACTAGTGTGGGCGATGATGGATCACTTTCTGGAGATAACAATATGAGATGCCTGGTCTTGGAGTACTGGGAAAAAAAAGTGATAAGATGAAGGGGCACTTGAGGATGGAGAAGGTTCACTAGCACACGCCATAACTCAAGGAAAGGGCTGCATGCTGTACATTCAGGCCTATATTTTCATGCCTTAGGAAAGATAGTTCAAGGGACAATCTTTGCGCTGTTACTATCGCATAAGAAGCATGTTCTGCACTCCACAATCAAATAGTCCTTGTATTTCTCTTTAAAAGTTAGTGGTAAGGTTTAATCACATTCACCATTGAAACTTCTTATTTTACTTTTCACATATATCCTGAAAACAACGCGTTGAAGATCTCATCAGCTTGGGAATGAAAACATCCCTTTCCCAATACATAATCATTAACTTGATTAATGGGCCTGGCTCCACACAATGAGCTGTATTAGCACTGCAATTTTATTGCCTTGGCTGGACCTGGATTTTTAAACCATGAGTCCCAGCTACTCTCATTTCATCAATCTACAGGGAACTACTCATTTCGGAAATCTGAAAGAAAACCCTTAGCAAAGTGCAGTTCGCTTCGCACAGAATCCACGTGTTCCTTCTCCATGGCTTTGTTGAGTCAGGCTTTCACTAGAGACAGTTTTAGGGCAAAATCTTTTACTTTCAAAAACCATACTGAGAGGCAAACAAAGTGATTCAATATGTTAGAGCAGAAGTAAATTTCTTTATTTCAAATGTATGGAAAATGATTGTGCCCTTTTGAAGGTGTAAGGCTAAAAGCAAACAACTTCTTTCACAGAGAGTCCATTGAAGTGGCTTTGTTTAACTTTTTCATTTTTAACTTTGCACAAAATTTTAGTTTTGGGTGGCATCAATTTTAGCTGATTTTGCTTTTTGCATGAATTTGAGATAAACAAAAGCACCAGTTCCCAGATAATACTCCGCTTGCAAGGTAATGTGGAAGTGACCTCTTTTATTTTCTCTTTCTTTCTTTTCTTTCTTTATGTGTGTGTAGAGTCCAAATGTTGAATCCCTGAATCTAAATTATACTCTGCATATCAGTTGCTTCCTCTGAAAGTAGGGACCATAATAATATTAATAAATGAGATAATACACATAAAGTACTTGGAATAATGTGTGACATAGAGAGAGATGGTTCAAATGTTTGTTGTTGTCATTACTATTATTAGTGCTATTATTTTTGATTCTTGCATTTTTTGCCTTTAAGAAGAAACAAGACTGAGATGAATTCATTTGTTTATTTTAATACCTGGAGTTTTGAGGATAAAACAGTGAAACTACATAAATATCAACCACCTCTAATATATGCTTCAGAAATACAATGAGCAGGGGTTGGTAGGCATTGGAAAAATTACGGATGAAAAAAAAAGAGTTGAGAAATATATCAAGTTTTCAATTCTTGTACCATCGGCCTTTGTAGAGGGGATTTGATAGAACAAACAGCTGTTTAGCACAAGTAAATTGAAGTTTTCGTATCTAGTTCACAAGTAAAACTACGTTTTACATCTTATCTTGTCTAGGAGCCACTTAAAACATTTACTTTTAAAAGCTATTTTGTGACTTGCGAAAGTCAGTGGTTATTCACTATATACCCTAGTCAAAAGTAAACAGAAGCCAAACCAAAATAGACATAAACAAAAACAAAAGCAGTATTCAAAAGCAAAAGTAGAATATAAGGAGTCAAGAATAGGGTAGAGTAGGTTATAATCAAAATGAGTTGTAAATGTTCTTAGAAAGTCAGAACCATGTTTTTCACATAGTTGGAAGAAAATAATTATTTCTGAGTTCTAATTTCATAAATGCATATTGACATACTTGCAAAATACATAAAATTGTGCATAAAGAAAATATATTTTTAAAATGTCAATCACTATTATCAAATTGAATATACTTCTTAAATAATTTTTTTGCATAGTTATACAATTAACTGTAATTGCCTAGCATAAACGAAGGCTACTCTGTTTCGTTTACATTGCATTTTCATGGTGTTGTATGGTCTTCAACCACATCTCTTCCCAGTGGATTAGAATATATCTTTGAGTGAGTATGCCATCATTTTGCTTAGTAGCTCCATTCATGTAAGATATTTAAGCATTTTTCCCACAATTTTCAATATAAAGTTACAATAAAAATCATTTTATTTGTCTATTAAATATTTGGCAGACCGAAATAGAAGTGAGTAGTGAAAAAAATTATAGATTAACAAGATCATTTTTTAAATTAAATCACAGAACTTTTGAGAAATACAGAAATTGAGTAGCTGTACTTTGACTTTCACTTGTGAAAGGTGACCCTGTTCACCTCCTGGTCCATCAGAAACCACCAAAGACTCTATGGAATGTAATATATCATAACCCTCTCATTACCATCGTCCTATCAACCAAAACTGTGACAGATCACATCAAGTCACACCACAGCCCAGGACATCTATAAACAGATCTGTGACACATTTAAAATTAAGGTGTAGTGATAGATCAAGTTAATTCATAAAGCAGACGTTGATGTGTGTTTGTCATTTTATTTTGGCAGATGAAATTCTTTGATACATAAACATGCCACTGCTGGGCTATTGCACTGATCAGGGCTCTGTTATTTTTCTGCCCATCCTTTAAAGCTGGCTCTAGAGACTCCTCTGTAGAGTTGACAAAGACCAGCCTAGAACTGAGAGATTTCCTACTTAAAAAATCAACAACTCAGTGCTGTGATTGTCTCCATACATCATTTATTTATTTATTATTTAAACCAATATTGTGTTTCTTACTTTACAAAATCAATTCAGCATTCTAAAGTTTGTCATAAGACATTGTTTTCCTTTTCCTTTTGATACTAGATGCAAAAAAGTATCAAAGGTAAAATTTCATCTGAGATCATTTATCGTACATATATCTTGGATTCTATTCAGTGCTCAAATAGTGAGAAGAGGAAGACATGTACCCTAGGGAAGTTATTTTATACCTGGTGTGTGAATATACTACAGATAATACTTATGACAGAAAAAAATACTGATTTCGCTTTGGCTATATTTAGGAAATGAATTCTCCAGTTGCAATTATTTTCTGGTTCAGCCCTTAACTCTTCCATCTTTTGTCCAGTGACGAGGAATCTCTCCAGCCAAATGAATCTTACATGGTGGGGCTTATGTGTGAAGGAAAATGACCAGGTGATTAACTGAGTTTGTAGAATGTTCTATATATACTATGTAATAGAATATATTACAATACATTAATTTTTTTCTTCTTAACCATTACATGAAATTATAATTAAGTCTGTTTTAGAGGTTCAACTGAAGAGATTAAAACTCAAAGTTGTGTAGATTATCTTGTCCACAGTGGTAGAAGTAATTCTATAAACCTGCTTATTGGTTATTCAATGAAAAGTATTAAGAGAAACACTGATATTTACTTGTGCAGTGCCACTTGGACAGGGTAATATTGTACCTTCCTAGTAAGCAGCAGCAATTGCTCCTTATTTCTGATACATCATGGTGACCTAGGTGTGAATCATAGAAGTAACCACACAAACTAGTCAACTAGTGAAGGCAGAAAAAGAAGACTTCACCACTTGCTAGAACTCGTGAGTATTCCTAAGATAACAAATATTCAAGATAAGGAGATGAAGTACTACTCTGCTTATAAGAATATTATTAAGAACATGAGATGTTCTTCTCATAGCATGCATTAATGGTTTTTTAGTAAATTATTTTATAAATTATACACAATTATTTAGTTGCCCAAAAAGCACATGTCCAAGACTTGCTTCCACTATTGGCTTATTGAGTCATTTTAGATCAGTCAGCTTATGACTTTAGGCCTCAGTTTCCTCATTTATAACATTCTGAGATTGGGAAAGATTAGAATTTCTACCATTGGCAAAATGCTCTTTCCATTCCTGCAGGGGACGGAAGACCACATATAACTTTCACCTTCAATCAAGAAGCTATCTGAATAAAGGGTGGAAGGTAAGGGGCTGGAGATAGTATCAGAGGCCCCTACTATGTATGAGGCAGAGTGCTAGGCGGTTTACACAGAGGACTAGAATTGATCTTGCCAAAACTCTACGAAGTCAGTATTGCTATATACATTTGATAGAGAAGATATTGTTAGAAAACATGGTTGGGTCAGAATTTTTTAACTATATAAAATAAAAGAAAATACGAAAAGACAAATGAGAATTTTGAGATGACAGGAGAATAAGCAATTAACTTATCTTCAGAAGATGATATTTTGGTTTTATTTTACTTCATTTTTGTTTTTGTTAGTGAGCCTAAGAAAGTCTAGGCTACAAATACAAAAACTTTTAGAAGTCCCTCGCTAGAGGTTAGAAAATAAAACAGCTGAGAATGTAACATGGTAATAAGCATCAGGAAATTGGTTCTCATTCTCAATATCTTTGTTCATTCAGCTCCACACTTGGAATGCTTCCTTGGAACTAAAAATATCACTCTAGGCAGTCATGGCTCATTCTTCCTAGTAAAACTTCTTTAAATTAATCTTACTGAGTGTCAATTAAGAATGGAATCTTCGTCCTTTCCCAGCATGTTTGTGTTTCTGCGCTAGTGTCTTTTCTGAAACTAATGAGGTCTTTTATTTTGACCACATCATGCGCATAACCTACTTGACTTTTTTGCCAGGAAGGAACGATCAGTTTGCTGCTACTTACTGCTTTGCAAATAATTATTCAATTCTGGGTTCGTGTTTATTAAATTATATACCAATTTTTTCGCATGTGAAAATCTAACTGCCATTCTTAAAAGGAAAAATAACTGATATGATTAACAAAATATTAACCACATTTTTAAGGTTGCAAAATATTTCACTGACCAATAATTTTCATGGAGTGCACTGTTATACAATAGTCAATTCTATAGTCTAATGGTGAACTTAAAATACCCTTCAATGTGAAATGAAATTTAAGCACCAGTAAAAAGGTTAAAACTATTTAAGGAAAAAAAATTAGCCCCTTTTGGTTATGTAGTATGAAGTGAGTGTTTAGAGAGCATGTATTCTGATATATAAAGCAGCACAGCTATTTATGGCAAAGGCTTCCAGAATGTCAGTCTCTGAAATGGTCGGCAGAGTCAAAGGTGAAATGTGCCACAAAAAATCCTAGAAGGCTACTTCTCAGATTTAAATCACAAAATTATTATTTGATCCTCAAATTTGAACTTGGAAGATATGTTGGAAGACAGAGTAGAGATGTAAGCCATGACTATGGCAGGAGGGACATTATTAGCTAAGCAAATAAGCTTAAGCTTCTGAGAAAAGCACTAGAAAGTTTTAAAATCATTTGCATGTTAAAAAAAAAAAAAAAAACATTGGAGAGTCCATTTGTTCACTCATTCTATCTTCTAGCTCCTCGTAAATGGTGATTTCTTCCCCACTGATATGGTTTGGCTCTGTGACCCCACCCAAATTTCATCTTGAATTGCAGTCCCCATGTGTCAAGGGAGGGACGTGGTGGAGGTGATTGGGTCATGGAGGTGGTTCCTTCCATCCTATTCTTGTGATACTGAGGGATTTCTCATGAGATCTGATGATTTAAAACTGGCACATTTCCTTGCATTCTGTCTCTCTCCTGCCACCATGTGAGACATGCCTTGCTTCCCCTTTGCCTTCTGCCAAGATCGTAAGTTTCCTGAAACCTCCCCAGTCATTCATAACTGTGAGTCAATTAAATGTCTTTTCTTTATAAGTTACCCAGTCTCAGATAGTATTTTTATAGTAATGTGAGAATGAACTAATATACGCATTACGTATAATACTGGTGGGAACCACTGCTCATACCATGCAATAGAAGCAGTGCACGCAAAGATATCCCCTTTGTTTGATCAAACAGACCCACCATACTGGAGCTCTGACCGTCAGTATAAAGACACAAACACAATGGCGCATTTGGGATTTCATAGACAGTGTATCAGTCTCTAATATTGGTATCAGCTAGCAGGTAAGGTATCAGTGATGACAATGGCTAGACTGTTTCTCCTGAAATAAATTATGGCATTGCCTGCATCTTGTCCCACAGAGAAGCTCTGGGTTTTACCCATCTTTCTATTTTTCTAACTTTCTTCAGTCTCTTCCATTAATAGGATTAGGAATGTATCCAACACATATCATCAATTATCATGTTTTTTAAGCTAGCCACATTCATTAAATCAAGAACCGTGGGTAATTAGACTTTGAGCAGCAGACTGACAAGGTTTGCTTTTGAGAAAGTTTTTCTCTGTAAAGTTGAACTGTGATAGACTGAGACTGAGTCACGGGTAGGACACCATCACATAAGCAGCAGCATTTGAGAAGGAGGAAGGATGGTTTCTTATGTTAATGTATAATGGATTTCTTTATCCCAAATAAATTGTTTTAGATCCTAATCTAGGAAATGTTCTTTGTGTCCTATGATAAACCTTAACTGCTCAAAGGTGTGGCACACAATATAATATATTGCACATCTGATCAATCACTTAAGCTTTTTTGACAGGTCTATTGATTCACTAGTTTATGGAGAACTCATATTATTGATACTCATTTTGTGAAGCCATGACCCGAAATGTATGACTGAGGATGTCGGTATGATTTCAAGGACTTCAGTTTAGCTTTCCATTTGAAAGAGTGTTTGCTTGTGTGTGTGTGTGTGTGTGTGTGTGTGTGTGAGTGTGTGTAGGCATATATGATGTTGATTATGAAAATAGAAGATTATGAAAATACATTTTAACAATTTAAGAGAAGTAACAAATTTTATTTTCTTTAGAAGCAAGAAAGACCACAAAGTCTGGTAATTTTCCTACCAAGAATATCCTTAGGTAGTATTCTTTCATGGATACAATGGAAAAATCTTTGTCTGCTAAAGAAATTGCATTTTCTATGCTTTCAGTATAAATGCTGAGTGAATGGATTGCTGCTATAAACTACAGTCTTGATTGTCCTCTCTCCCCCTTGTAACACACAAAGACTAAAAAATATAAGTGAGACACTCTTCCATGGACATATTCAGGCTTATGCACTGCATCTCATAACTGGCTATAATTGTTCCTGAAATAAATCATATCCATATTAGTTCATTCTCACATTGCTAATTAAAGACATACCTGAGATTGGGTAAATTATAAAGGAAAGAAGTTTAATTGACTCACAGTTCAGGATGTCTGGGAAGCCTCAGGAAACTTACAATCATGGCATAAGGGAAAGCAAACACGTCTTTCTTCACATGGTGGCAAGAAGTATGGAGCAAAAGGGGAAAAAGTCCCTTATAAAACCATAAGAATGATACCATCCTGACCAACTTGGTGAAACTCCATCTCTACTAAAAAAAATAAAATAAAATAAAAAATAAAAATTAGCTAAGTGTGGTGGCACACACCCATAGTCCCAGCTACTCAAGAGGCTGAGGCAGGGGAATCTCTTGAACCCAGGAGGTGGAGGTTGCAGTGAGCTGAGATTGCACCACTGCACTCCAGCCTGGTGACAGAGCAAGACTCAGTCTCAAAACAAACAAACAAACAAAAACAGAAAATCTCTTGAGCACTCACTCATTATCACGAGAACAGCATGGAGGTAACTGCCTCCAGGATTTAATTACCTCCCCCTGGGTCCCTCTCATGACACATGGAGATTACAGGAACAGCAGTTCAGGATGAGATTTGGGTGGGGACACAGCTAAACCATCTCAATATCCTAATATACATTCCCGATAATGACATTACTACAGAAAAACTTTTCTGTATTTATCTGTTCATTTGTTTAGTTTTGTATAAAAATAATGTATTCATGTGACATTCAAATGAAACAGAATTGTTAGCAGTGAAATACAATAGTCCACGTACCCTCATGTCCATACCCCAATCCCTCTGTCGAAAGTCACCTGAATGCAGATATCTGTTATCGATTTAATTATTTTTACTTTCTGCTGCCATTTCAACAGTAATTTGGAGAGGTATATGACAAAGTCCCTACACCTTCACCTTAATTTTCTCACTTTTTAAGTCAACCATAACTGTTTTTAGTCAGAAAAGATTTGCAATTCATCTGAAACCTGGTCTCATTATACCAGCATTTTCTGAGTTTAAGTTTGAGACTCTGTGCTACTCAGATACTCTTCACATTGGTGTAGCACACATTCTGAGAACACGTCCCTCATACAGGCCCATGATGCCCAAGAAGCTACACCCTCTCTACCCCCACACATCATGCACTGTCTTACTTTCATGGCTCCAGGTCTGCTTTTCTCCCCATTTGATCAGAATCATTTTTGATTCACTAAGTATCCGGTACACTCAAGGTCCAAATTAGCTCCATCTCTTCCATGACGCCTCATCTGGCTATTCAGAACTCTCCTTTCTCTTACTCTTTTTACAATAATAATAACAATCACATTTACTATCACAGGGACTTTGAAGTACCCAAATATAACAGATACCACATTTGTATTACTGATCTTATTCTTCACCTGTCATACAGTCTCTGTGCTGGACTTCAGTGACTTAATTCATAGATAAGGAAACAGACATAGAGAGATTTCAAAATTTTCTTTGGGCTACGTAGCTCTGTGATTCTAGGGCTTAAATTACAGGACAAGTTAAAGGGCTCCAGGTCTACAGCTGTTACATTCAATATCCTGTGCTCATATTACTTTTCCTCAGCACTGTTTGCCTAATCCACTACACTGAATTTACTGAATAATTCATACTCTGACTTCTGAAAAGCTGTTTTCTTCCCAGCTTCTCATGTGTGCTTTCCAGCCTCTGCCTTGAGGACGGTGTATCCAACCCAATGATTAGTAGAAAGTAGGGAACTCAAGAAATATCTATTGAATCAATATGTATGTACACTATGGACGGCTCTCTGTGGTTCAAATGCAGGTTTAAGATTATGCTGATTTCAGACTAAAAGGCTGGGGAAAATTCAACATTTTAGTATGCATTATAATTTTACAGAGGTGAAATAAAGCTGTTTGTTTCATTGGTTCTTATGTAGCTCATGAATTTATCTGGGAGTATAATAAAAACAGTTAAACTGGTAATAAAGTGGGTGATTGTCTAAATATAGCACCTAGAATATTCTAGAACCTATTCTCAGAATTTTATTTGGAGTGCTTTTCTTTATCTGTGACTTCCAGTCTCAGAAGACTGCTTTTTTATCTTATATTTTTAGCTTAGCTTGGTAAAATTAGAGATATTTTACTTTTAAGAAGAAAAAAATATTCCACAAGTTCTAAATGTTCTATAAATATTATTCATTTGGGCTTTAAGAAGATGTTTACATCATTTTGAGATCTAAAAATGGAAGAAAGAAAGCTCTTTTACAACACAAACACACGGGAGCTGAAGTAGCTTTCACCAGAGAAAGCTTTGTGATTAGTGGAGTGTATACAATTATAAAGTGAATTGTTAAATCAAAACACATCCCAATCACCCTAGCATGCCACTTTTAATAGGCAATACATCCCCCAAGAAGGCAAGTTCTCTGCTAACAACATTGAACCAAATCATCAAAATTCAAAGACAGGTCTATAAAATGTGAAATTCCATCAGCAAAGTGCACAGTGGGCTGTAATGTGTAGATTAATGGGCAGCCTGTCAAGTATTTTAATGTATGCCTCAATCGCTGAAACACATGTGATGATTAGTAAAGTATTTGGCCTGAGCAGTAAAAGATATAAAATAAATTAAAGCCATGACACCTTCTGAATTAATAAAGCATTTGGTTAGGGTGTATTGATAAATCACCAGCACAGATTAAAAATCCCCATAACTAGATACATTGCTCCCCAGGCATGCGGAGAACCCACACTGGCCTCTTCCTATTGCATCCTGCTAAGTGAGAACCTCTAATGAAAGCACAGCTGTTAACTCCGTAAAGAATCTCAGAATATGAACATTCACCCATTTGATCAGAATCATATTTAATTCACTAAGTATCCTGTCCACTTAAGGTCCAAGGATTTAATCCTTGAATATAAACCAACGTCTGTAATTGATATGACTCATATTTTTGAGTTCTAACCACTGAATGAGATTTCTTTTTCCCACACCTATTCAGGACCACTTTCACCCCAAAAGTAGTTTTCAGTATTTTCTTTGAAACATGACTTTGGATATACAGAAGCTGTAAAATACACACCAAAGCAGAAGTGCTGAAATAAATAAATTTGCTTTCACTTGGGTTATTGGTATACACTCTGGGAGCTGGGGAGGGAAATGTTGAAGGCTTCTCCAGACATATTCAACAGAGTATTCAGTACAACTAAGTGCAGAGTTTGCACTGATTCAACTTGTTCTTTAGTGGTAGTCTTGGGAAGTGCAGCTGCCTTTATTATTTGGTTATAGCCTTTAATGATCAATTCCAAGTTTGATCAGCAGGGACACTGCTAATTTGGAGAAGCGAAGGAAAATCTTAGTTGTTAAATGCTGTTCCTTGGAGGTAGACATCCCTAGGAAGAAAAGCATGTAAATTTTGTAAAGGGATTGCTTCTTATTGATGGCTTGCTTTTCAAGACTTGGCACTCATTCCAAAGGTCCATTCCATCAACACCAGCAATAGAAACACATATGCGGTATTATTGCATGGAAAATAAAAAGCAAGCTTATGGATATTGCTCTTGAGGACCTCACAGTTTGAGACTTGACAATCAAATGACAGTTATAATACAACCTGACAAATACTATAAATGGGTGAGGGTGAGAGCTGGATGCTCTGGAAGTAAGTGACTGAATCAGAATGGTGCATGGACATCAGGGAAACTTTCCACCAGAAATCAGTACAAAAATCTTGTCTTAGACAAGAACAATGAAGATACCCCTGGATGAAGATCTGGAATGAACAGTGTCCTCAAATGGAGTAGAAGGTGTTTAGCTTGGATAGGGAAAGACACTCAGGGTGACCACTGAGAAAAAGTTTTCAGAACATCTGTTTTTAATTATTTAAAGTTGGATTAACACTTTTCCAAGAAAAAAAAGATGAGAAATCTATCAGGAGATAAATAGTTCTTTCTGTAACAGCTATCAAAAAATAAACCTATTTCCAAAGGCAAGGAGCTCCCTGTCAACAAAGTTGTTCACATGTTGAGTGATGACTTGGGGAAGTTGTTGAAGAGTTTTAACCTTTGCAGTCTATATCCCTAGGGAATTAGTAGGATGTTTCAAACAGGAGAAAAAAATTCGCTGAAAGTCATTCTTAGAGCAGTGAGAAGCCACAGATTACTCATTACTACTCTTTCACTATAGAATTTTCAATATCCTTTGCAAGATACATGTAAACATCTTATCACAGGTTTAAAAGCCTTGTCAGATATGTAAACACCTTGTTCTTGTCCCAGAGTATGCAACAAATGTTTACATTGCTGTTCCTACCTCTCCTTCTTTTTAATATATTTGCCTGGATTATGGAAGTTGGTGAATTATTTTATTTGGCCAGTGGCTTAGGCATGCAAAATTCTGGATTATAAACAAGACAGCTGCCATAGCCTTAGCATCAAATAACGCTGTGGTGTTTAGTGTGTGTGTGTGTTTTCTTATTGAAACAGGGATAAATGAGCACTGCCAAAATGTTGGCAAATATAAAGAGAATAATACATGCAACATATTAGTCTTTTTAGATCCAGTTATGTTATTTTCCTCCACATTTTGCATATAATGACACTGTTTCTATATTGTTGATACATTGTTTTTTTTAAAAAATTACATTATAGAATGAATATCTTCCCTATATTACTGGAAAAGGGGATCTTGATCTGGAATCCCAGAGAGTGTTCCTGGATCTCGTACAGGAAAGAATTTATGGCGAGTCACAGAGTGCAGTGAGAAGAGACAGTTTATTGAAAGCTACTCCATTACAAAGAAGGGCATCCTCAGGAAGCATGTGGATGAATGAATGCACTGTCTTTGTTGTGTTCTTACATAGGGGTCTTGTTTACATAAAGGTTAAACTAAGCTATGAATATATGAGGGTGAGCAGATGGCATGGCAAAATGTATTATTATATTCATTTGTTCATTTTATTTTCATATTTTATTTTATTTTTGGATATCTTTTTTTTTAACATTAAGTTCTGGGATACATGTGCAGAACATGCAGGTTTATAATATAGGTATACATGTGCCATGATGGTTTGTTTGCTGCACCCATCAATCCATCATCTAGGTTTTCAGACTCAAATGCATTAGGTATTTATCCTAATGCTCTCCCTCCCCTTGACCCCCACCATCCGACAGGCCCCGATGTGTGATGTTCCCCTCCCTGTGTCCACGTGTTCTCATTCTTCAACTCCCACTTATGAGTGAGAACATGCGGTGTTTGGTTTTCTGTTCCTGCGTTAATTTGCTGAGAATGATGCCATTACTCTATTTATTTAAAGAAAACTATGCTTGATATTTTCATATGTGAGTACATCAAGGCATAACCATAATTATTTTGAAAGCATATATTGTTAAGGGTATTGTGATATCTGGACTTTCTGTTGTTTCTGAGAGTGTCTTTGCAGGCATTACCAAGCTGCTTCCTTAGCTGTAAACATCATTGGACCATGAGTTATGACTGGCAAGGAATGTGCCTTGCTAGTTCTAAGATGGAGTTGACTTCACAATGGTGTCACCCCGCTCTCCTAGGCTCCTGCTTCCCTAACAACTGTAAACAAGCATTCTTGAAAATGCAATTTTAAAAGATGTGAAACAGTTTATCCCACATGTGTTCCATAATTTGTTTAATCCGTCCCAATTGTTAAATATTTGACCTATTAGCCACAAGGTTCAAAGTTGTATTTCACAGTACACTTTTAGCTCAACCATTTAAAAATGTTTTGGTATCCCTTGTATTTTTTTACTTAAATATGTAGAAGTATTAACTATCTTTTATTATTGAGCAAAATATTAGGATAACAAAAAAATAAATTCAATTTTCTTTTCCAGAATTAACAATTCAAAATTGTTCAAAGTCAATGACCGGTAGACATAACCTAGAGGGTGTGAAAAATAGACCCCATATTCATTTATGTTAATTTCAGAGTCTTTCACAGTTTTTTTTTTTTTTTTTTTTTTTTTTTCTGCTGATGGAAGTTCAGATAATGGTCAGTGATTTTGTTCTTAAGAATGCTACAATGGGTCGGGCATGGTGGCTAACATCTGTAATCCCAGCACTTTGGGAGGCCAACGCAGGTGGATCACCTGATGTCAGGTGTTCAAGATCAGCCTGGCCAACATGGTGAAACCCCTTCTATACTAAAAATACAAAAATTAGCTGGGTGTGGTGGTGGGCACCTATAATCTTAGGCAGGAGAATTGCTTGAACCCGGGAGGTGGAGGTTTCAGTGAGCCGAGATCATGCTATGCACCATTGTACCCAAGCTTGGGTGACAGAATGAGACTCCATCTCTCCATCTCCAAAAAAAAAATAAAACTACAATATGCTACAATGAACACTTTCTTTCCTTATACAAATCTATTTTTGTAAGATAGTTACCTGGAATTATTGGATGAATGCATGTTAATTTGTTTTGTTGTTCTAGAAACTGCCAAATTACTTTCAAAAGTGTTATTTCAATGTATATTATAATTTTATATTTATATCATATTATATTTATACATGTACAAAACTTGACTTATTCTTTTACTTTTTATTTAAGCTGGTCATTGTTTGGATTCTTATTGCCTTAATTGCTAATGAAGTTGGACATCTTTTTACACATTTACTGGTTAGTGATATTTTATTTTTAAATTAATAATACATTTTTTACACATTTATATTTTTAATTATGATTGATATATGAGAATTTTAAGATATATTTTAGATGTTAGCTATTGCCTTTTATATAAATTAAAATATTTTACTTCAATTTGTCAGTTGTCTTTTTAAACTAAATTTTGTTTAGAATATAGTTTCTATTATTGTGCTGAAATATATTTATATTCATCATTTTAACCATTTGTAAGTGTACAACTGAGTGACATTGAAACATTCACAGTGTTGTGTAACCACCACCATTATCTCTATCCAAGCCTTGTCATTGCCCGCAAAATAAAATCTGACCTATTAAATAATACCTCCCCATTTTCAACTTCCCCCGTGCCCTGATAACCTCTATTCTACTTTTGGTCTCTATGAATCTGCCTACTCTAGGTACCTTATATAAGTGGAATCAATAAGATATTTATCTTTACATATCTGGCTTATTTCAGTTAGCATAATGCATTTAAGGTTTATCCATGTTGCAACATATTAATATTTTATTTCTTTTTATTTATAACATTTTAAAGTAATATCCTATTGTCTATATATGCCATGGTTGATTTACCCGTTTGTTAATGGACACCTGGGATGTTTTCTCTTTTTAATTATTGCAAATAATGCTACTCTGAATACTGCCATAAAATTAACTCTTCAAGGCCCTGCTTTCAGTTACTTTAGATATGTACCTAGGCATGACACTGCTGGGCCATAAGGTAGTTATAAAAAACAAAAGGCTAACTTTCACCACTTCTATTTAACACTGGACAAGAGGTTCTACATTGTGCATTAAATCAGAAAAAAAAAGCCATAGTAGAAGGTTTGGAAAATAAAAACAAAAATATTTGTGTTTTTAGATTATATTATTATGTATAAGGAAAATAAATTCTCTCTCTCTTTTTTTTTCCAGGCGGAATCTCACTCTATTGCCCAGGCCGGAGTGCAGTGGCACAATTTCAGCTCACTGCAGCCTCTGCCTTCCAGATTCAAGCAGTTCTCTGGACTCAGCCTCGCTAGTAGCTGGGACTACAGGTATGCGCCACCACGCCTGGCTAATTTTTTGTATTTTTAGTAGGGATGGGGTTTCACCATTTTGTCCAGGATGGTCTTGATCTCCTGGTCTTGTGATCCATCCGTCTTGCCTCCCAAAGAGCTGGGATTACACGCATGAGCCATGGCGCCTGGCCTTTTTTTTTTTTTTTTAATGAGGGGTCTCACTCTATCACCTGGGCTGGAGTGCAGTGGTGCAATCATGGGTCACTGCAGCATCAACCTCCCGGTCCCAGGTGATGCTTCAACCCCAGCCTACTGGGTACTTGGGACCACAGGCATGCACCATCACTCCCAGCTAAAATATTTTTAAAACTTTTTATAGAGATGGGCTCTTTCTGTGTTTCCCAGACTGGTCTCGAACCCCTGTGCTCAACTGATGCTCTCATCTCAGCCTCTCAAAATGCTAACATTACAGTAATGAGCCACAGTGAACAGCGCCCAAAATTTTTTACTTAAATTATCAGCATAAAGAAAATATTTTAACAAGTTTTATTTAAACAATGAAAAGAAAAAGCATCATTTTAGAATCATAGTCCCAATAAATAGAAGATAAAATACATAAAGTTTATATCCTTCATGGCAAAAATTATGGCTCGCCGATTTTAACAAGGTGAAAACTCAGTCAACCAGAAGAGTGATCTCAAAGTAAGAAAATGAAGAGTATACAAAACAGAATTCTCTAAATAGCTATATACAATACGAAAATTTACTTTTTTATTTCTTAAAAAATAACACTTCAATAATATTGAGAGTGTAACAATGTGCTATGACATAGGGCCTCAGCAACTTAAAGCACAAATTTATATCCTGAAAATTTCCTAAAGCAATAGCTCCATTCCATTGAAAAAAATGAGGAGTAAGTGTCAAAATAAATAAATGGTAAGTAAAGGTGAATGAAGAACTCTGTAAGTTTGCAAAATAGCAAAATAAGAAAAAAAATGTTTATGACAATCCTAAACTAAAATTATAGATTATACCAGCAAGGCAGGGATTAAGAGAGTGGTCAAAGAATAAGATACTTGTCCACTTAAGAAGATAAAACCATTGCTGCATTTAGTTTGATAGAGAAAATTGACACAATATGATTTGGCTCTGTGTCTCCACCCAAATCTCATGTTGAACTGTAGTCCCTAATGTTGGTGAGGGACCTGGTGGGAGTTGATTGGATTATGGGAGTGGATTTCCCCCTTGTTGTTCTAGTGAGTTCTCATGGAATCTGGTTGCTTCGAAATGTGTAGTAATTCCTCCTTTGTTCTCTCTGCTGCTCTGCCATGGTAAGACATGCTTGCTTTCCCTTTGCTTTCTGCCATGATTGCAAGTTTACTGAGGCTCCCTGCCATACTTCCCATACAACCTGCAGAAGTATGAGTCAATTAAACCTCTTTCCTTCAGGAATTACCCAGTGTCAGGTAGCTCCTTATAGCAGTGTGAGAACAGACCAATACAGGATATGAGTAGGGTTTAATTAGTAGAATAGAGGTAATCACAAAAAGAGTGCAAAATAGAATTATAAATGTAACCAGCAAAAGAGAATTCTCTCTATGTATAGAAAAGCAGAGAAAGCCAAAAAAACCCCACAAAATGTTAGGAATGAAAAGGAAAATAATATAGCAATAGTTGTTCACCAAACGCACACAGGCACAAACACACGAGATTTCAAATATGGATGATAAATGAAGGGAATAAAGAAATGTCAGACAATTGTGAAGCAAATGAAAGGAGTGATAACAAATTTAATATGTGACAACATAAGGGGAAAGAATAATGTTATATATTTCAAATTCTAAAAGGACATCAATAAGTTATAGTCGGAAACATAGATTGTGTCTAACTTTATAACTTTATTAAATGCCAACTAACAACTAAAGAACTATGAGGAGAAATAGAGATATCAAATTCCAAATGCAACTTTATAATTAGATAAATATCACTTTTCAATACAAAATACATTTAAGTTCATTAGATCAAGAAGACAAAAGTAAATAAAAATAAGGATTTGAATAACATAATTTATAACCTCTTAACTTGCTAAACTCTCTATTATTCCTAGAAATTTATCTACAGACAATTTTGGGATGTCTATTATGAAAATAAAATCAATTATGGATATAGAAAATTTTGTTTTATCTTTTCAAAGAATATATATTCCTCTCTAGCTCCTTCCATCCCTTTTCTCCTCCCTCCCTCTCTTCCTTGTCTTTCTGCTTCAGAAAGCTTAAGTATTAAGGCTCGATCTTCTGCATGACTCTGTAATTTAAATGAATGTCTTTTGTGCTTCTTGATCTAAACATTGCCACTCTTATGACTTAGCCTGATTGTTGTTTGTTGTGGGGGCAAAGAACAGCACACAGACACACAGAGTGAACATAACAAAGTGCTGGATAAATGTAAGACATAATTTAAATTTTAAAAATCTATAATACATGATTTCACTTGTCTATGACATTTGGTGTCTAATATATTTTAAGTAATTAAATAAAGCGGTCAGTTAAGCTGATTTCTTTCTGGTTATTTTACAAGTTACAAACATACCACAGATTATTATTCTATTTTTATTTTTGTTAATTTTTTGTTACAACCTTTTTATAATCAGCTGACCTATTTTCCAGTGTTTTTAAAGATCACCTTCAACATTTTATAGTTTCCACAATCTTCTTTAGATCTTTTAGTAACACATTGTATATTTGCACCTTTCATAAAAGGAATGCTTTGTTTTCGGAAAAAACACGTGGATGCCTTTTATCCAATGACAATAATTCATTAGGGAAGGCAATAATCCTATTCACTGCTCATCCTACATGGCACGTCTTATGTGGTTGGAGCAGGAGGAAGAGAGCAAACGGGGCGGCGCCACATGCTTTAAACAACCCGGTTTCTATCAGGAAAACAGCTGAAGGGAAATCCACTCCCGTGATCCAATCACCGCCCAGCAGGCCCCTCCTCCAACACTGGGGATTACAATTTGACACGAGATTTGGTTGGCGACACAAATTCAAGCCATATCACCTGGACTGAAGAAATTCCATCTGAGGTAGTTGTTTTTCAACCTGGGAGCCTTACAAAGTCGTAGGGGGTATTTGGAAATGTCTGATGACCTTTTTGGTTTTCACAACACTTAATGTTAAGGTATTTCCAGGCTCTAAAGTGCTTTGAATCCCTTGGCCTCTCCCCCTGACACTCATCCCTTCATTTGTAAACACTGAACCTGTCAATCACTGTGCTGGTCATTGAAATGAAATAATTTGCATCCTTAGCGATAACAGAGTGTTGAGAGGGAGGCGGTCTGTGCACAGATCATTATAAAATGAATTCCAAATCAATGAATTAATGAATTTAATATCAAATTTATAGAAACAGCCTCAATATGTTAGGGAAATCATGTAAAGGTATTGCAGCAATGGGTATTAATACAGGTATTAAAAGCAAACCGAATGCAAAACATCCTACACTCTCCAGTAAAGCAAAGTAAACGGGCTTTAAAATTTTTTTTTTTAATTTTTTTTTACAGAAAAATAACAGTTAAGGAACATATATTCTGTATCGGGTAGTGTTCTAATTACTATTCAGATACTGTTTATTTTAATCCCACCAAATCTATGAGAAAAGGAAGGATTGCATGCCCGTTTCACAGATGAGTGAACTAAGGCACAGAGTAGCTGAGGCATTTTCCATGGTTCATACAACTAGTAAGAGACAGAGTCTGGATTTCATTTTATGGAGTCTTGTTTCAGAGGTGGGGCCTTGACCTCTACTCCACATGTATACTGCCTCTCAAAAGCAAGCAATCCACGTCCATCACTTTTCTTTGGGCTAGGGGAAACAGGTCAGGGAAAAGGAGCTTGCTTGGTATCCCAGACTCAATCAATGTCTTAAGGAGCCAGGAAAAAAAAAAAAAAAATTAAATGAGTAGTAGGCACTGCCTTGAACTGAAAACAGCCTGCCGGAGGGAAAGCCACTCTTCCTTTATAGTCCAGGGTTTTGTGTGTAAATTTGTCCCAGTGATGTCAGAACTTGCAGTTTGTCAAGTTCAAATGGAAATACGGGATTGGGTATAGAACTGCCTGATTTATATCTGTCGGCATACAGATAATTGTTGCTGTTCACCAATATTTCTCATGGTAATAAAGTTTAGTAAGGCACATTGGCTACCCAGCTACGCCCCCAACTTACCATAAAATTATCCTTCTCTTTCATGGTTAAATTGGCAAGCAGAAATATTGAATGATACCACCTTAGCCGAAGAAAAAAAATAAAAGCAGAAAGTAGGAAATTTGATTCTACAAATCACCAGTCTATCTTGGAGAGCTCTCGTATTCAAATACCTGTAATCATAAGTGCTAACACATAATTCTATATTACGTGGTACCACCCTACATCCTATAATTGGAATTTTCTCAATCCTATCAATCCTTAGAATTTCTTAAGTCATATTTCACTTCAGTCTAAGTGTCTATGAAGGCCAGGGAGCACCCAGAATTTCCCAATTTTTACTGACTCAGTTGGCACCTTCCTTAATGACAGTCTACAAAGGGAAGGGGATTCTTGGTCAAAGTTAATTTCAACTCAAGTTAATACATATGTAGTGCTTACTGCATCAGCCTTCGGGTCATTAAAGGATATTCCTAATTTTTTCTTCTAATTTTTTAAAAGTCAGGTACTCATATTTAGTTCTTTTTTTTTTTTTTTTTTTTTTTTTTTGAGACGGAGTTTCGCTCATGTTACCCAGTCTGGAGTGCAATGGCTCGATCTCGGCTCACCGCAACCTCCGCCTCCTGGGTTCAGGCAATTCTCCTGCCTCAGCCTCCTGAGTAGCTGGGACTACAGACACGCGCCACCATGCCCAGCTGATTTTTTGTATTTTTAGTAGAGACGGGTTTCACCATGTTGACCAGGATGGTCTCGATCTCTTGACCTCGTGATCCACCCGCCTCGGCCTCCCAAAGTGCTGGGATTACAGGCTTGAGCCACCGCGCCCGGCCTCTAATTCTTTTATCAACATGTATTTTACTTTTGTGCAGAGTAGAAGGTGAAAACCCATTTTAAATGCACCCCTGTGAATAGTAGAATAATGCAACATTGTTTATTTGAAGAGCCCATTCTTTCTGCTTTCACCATGATTTCTAAATGCCTCTTCTGACACATGCAATGTATTCTGTATGGGAAGATCTATTTTGGGGCTACATTTTCTACATATCACTGTGACCCTATCTTAATGAACGCTGGTTGATATGTAATTTTGTCATGTCAATTTTTAAATGACTGTTGCTAGAACACTGCTGATTTTTATATATCCCATGTCCTGCAAGCTGCGAATTATTTTCAATAATTTGATTCTAATTTATCCTATTAATTATATGTAAACATATTTGTAGTTCAGAATTGATCTCAAGTAGGCTGTTACCTTTCATTTGTTTAATTTTTCCACAGTGCACAGTCTGGCATATTTTGGCATATGTTTACACAGTTTTACCACCATCCCAAAATAGGTATGAAGCACTTACTTCCATCATACCAGAAAGCTCCCTCATGCCTCTTGCCAGCTTATCCACCTCACTCCATGCAGCTAAAGCTCTGCTTTTCATCTCTGTAAATTAGTCCTTCTTGTTGTAGAATTTCATGTAAATCGAATCATACGTTATAAACTGCCTATATCAACATTCTAATTTTGAAGTTCATCTGTGTAGTTTATATTAGAAGTTAATTTTTTCCCCTGCTCAGTATTTTTCTATTGTATGGTTACATCACAGTATGTTTATGCATTTACCAGTTGATGGACATTTGAGCTATTTTTGTTTTTTGGCTAATATTATAAGAATAAAACAGAGGGAAAGCCACTCTTCTGTGCCAATATTCTGGATATTCTTATTCTAATCTTTTGGTGGATCTATACTTTCAATAATCTTAGGTGTATACATAAGAATGCAATGCCATGCCATTTTGTAGGAGCATATTTAACTTTATATGTAATTTCAGAGGTGGTTGCAAAAATTTTCAAACCAGAAATATATAGCAGTATTCATTGCTCCACAGTCTCATAAACACTTCCTACTGTCAGTCTTTTAAGTTATAACCATCCTAGTGAGTGTGAAATTGGGTTTCTTTACGATTATGATATGAATTTCGCTGATGCTTAATGATATCAAGCAGTTTTCATGGGCATAGTAGTCATTCACATTTCTCCTACTATGAAATGTCTGTTAAAACTCTGTTCATTTTAAATAGACTGTTTTCCAAATCATGTATTTATTCATTTTATATATTGTATATGTAAGTTAGCGAGATTCTTCACACCTTAGATATGTCTTTTATTATACATATGCATTGAATATATTTTCCCCAGTCTGTGGTTTGGTTTTCTGGTTTCTTAACATGTCTTTTGATGAGCAGATGCATTTACTGTTGATAAAGTAAAATTTGTCTTTTTTCCTCTTATTTCATTAAGATTATTTGTGTCTTATTTATCATTGTACAGTCTAGGGTCATGATGATATGCTCCTAGGCTTTACCTAAAGGGTTTACATTTAAAGCTTTAGTTTTAATGTATAGTAGGAAACAGGGGTAAAGATTATTTTTTTCTTATAAATATGCAGATGTTTCAGAATCATTTGATGAAATTATTTCTTTTTATTGGCCACATTTGTAAAATATCAGTGATATCTATGATATCCTCTTTCTCGTTCTCCATTTTTTTCCAATAACCTATTTGTCTGTCCCTTTGCAGGAACAGGATTATTATATGAAATATAATTGTGATATATTTTATTTTTAAAAGTAACAAGATTCAGAGGCTACATGTACAGGTTTGTTGCAAGGGTATATTGTGTAATGCTGGGGTTTTGGCTTCTATTGAGCACATCACCCAAATAGTGAACGTTGTATCCAGTAGGTAGTTTTTCAACCCCTGCCCCCTTTTCACTCAAGCCTGTTTTGGGGTCCCCAGTTTCTGTTATTGCCATCTTTTTGGTCATATGTACCTTTTGTTTAGCTCCCGATTAAAAGTGAGAGCATGCAGTATTTGATTTTCTATTTCTGCATTAATTCACTCAGGATAATGGCCCCCAGTTATATCCCTGTTGCCAGAAAGGACATTATGTCATTCTTTTTAATGAATGTATTGTATTCCACGGTGTATATGTACCACATTATCTTTAACCGTTCGTTCTACCATTATTGGACACTTTAGTTGATTTCATGACTTCGTTATTCTGAATAGTGCTGTGATAAACATGTGATAAAATGATTTCGTTTCATTTCGGTAGAAACCTAGTAGAGGGATTGTTGAGTGGAGCGGTAGTTCTATTTTCAGTTCCTGGAAAAAATCCCATATTGTTTCTTTTAAGAGTTGTACTAATTTACATTCCCACCAATGGTGTATAAGCATCCCCTTCTCTCTGTATCCTCATGGAAATATTTTTATTTTTTTTCAACTTCTTAAAAATGACCATTCTGACTGTTGTGAAAGGGTATCTCACTTTCAACTTTTGCCCATTACGCAAGAGGTTGGCTATGGGTTCGTCCTAGATAGTTGTTAATATTTTGAGGTTTGTTTCTTTGATAAGTGGTCTGTTGAGGATTTATAGCATGAAGGCATGCTGGGTATTATTGAAAGCTTTTTCCACATTTATTGAGATAATCATATGGTATTTTTGTTTAATTCTGTTTTTATGGTGAATCACATTAATTGATTTGCACATGTTCAGTTGCATCTCAGAAATAAAACCCACTTCATCAGGATGAATTATCTTTATACTGTGCTCTTGGACTCAGTTTGCTAATATTTTGTTGAGAAGTTTTGTGTCTATGTTCATCAGAGATATTGGTCTGTAGTTTACTTTTTTTGTTGTGTTCTTGACAGACTTTCATATCAGGATGATACTGGTTTTGTAAAATTAGTTAGAAAGGAATCCCTTCTCCTTGATTTTTATTAAAGAGTTTCAGTAGGATTGACACCAGTGACTCGTGTTTCAGTATTTCAGCTTCTTCCTGGTTTAATCTTGAGAAGCCGTGTGTGTTTCCAATAATTGATTAATTTTTTCTAGGTTGTCTAGTTTGTGTACATAGAGATGTTAGTAGTAATCTCTGAGGATCTTTTGCATTTCTTGATTTCAGTAGTAATGCCACCTTTCTTATTTCTGATTGTGCTTATTTGAAGCTTACCTGTTTTTTGTTCTTGGTCAATCTAGTTAGCCGTCTATTAGTTTTATTTGTCCTTTCAAAGAACAAACTTTCTGTTTCATTGATTCTCTGGATTTTTTTATAACCATTTTATTTAGTTTGACTCTCATCTTAGTTATTTCTGTTCTTCTGCTAGCTTTGTGTATAATTTGTCCTTGTTTTTCTAGTTCATTTAGGTGGAGCGTTAGGTTTTTAATTTGAGATTTTTCAATTTTTTGATGTAGGCATTTAGTGTTATAAAATTTCCTCTTAATATTACTTTTACTATATCCCAGAGACTTTGATATGTTGCATTTTTATTTGCATTTGTTTCAAAAAGTTTTGATTTCTGCCTTACTATTTTTTAACAAAAAGTTATTAAGAAACAAGTTTAATTTCCGTAAACTTCCATAATTTTGAGAATTTCTCTTAGTATTGATTCTAATTTTATTCCACTGTGGTCCAAGAAGATGCTTGATATGATTTCCATTTTAAAAAAATTATCGACTCTTGCTTTCTGAAAAAGCAGGTGGTCAATTGTTGAGAATGTCCCATGTGCAGATGAGAAAAATGTGCATTCTGTGGTTCTTTTGTGGAATAATTTGTATGTCTCTATTAAGCATGTTTGGTAAAGAGTCCAGTTGAAGTCCAGGATTTATTTGTTAGGTTTTTGCCTCAATTTTCTGTCTAATGCTGTAAGCGTGGCGTGAAGTCCTCAGTATTATTATATCGCTATGTATTTTTATAGGTCTAGTAGTATTTGCTTTATAAATCCAGGTGCTCTGATGTTTGGTGCAAATATATTTAGGATAATTAAATATTCTTGTTGAAGAGTACCACTTATCATTATGCAATCCCTTTCTCATTCTTCTTTTCTTTCTTTTTTTTTTTTTTTGCTAATTTTGGTTTAAAATCTGTTCTGTCTAAGAACAGCAACCTATGCAACAGTCTTGCATGTTCTTCACATGTACCCCAAAACCTAAAATGCAATAAAAAAAAAAAGAACAGCAACCCCTGCAATTTATTGTTTGTTTATTTGCATGGTAGATCTTTCTCCCTCCTTTTACTTTTAGTCCGTAGGTGTGACTCCATGTGAAATGGGTCTCTTGAAAGCAGCTGAAGTTTGTTTCCTGCCTTTGTATCCAATTTGCCAATCTATGACTTTTTTAGTGGCATATTTAGGCTGTTTACATTTGAAGTTAATATTGATATGTGATGTTTAGTTCTGTCATAGTATTGCTTCTGAGATGCTTTGTAGTTTCAATTGTGTCATTGCTTTATAGGATCTGTGAGTTTTGTACTTTTGTGTGTTATTATGATAACAAGTATTGTTCTTCGTTTTTAGAACTTCTTTGAGCATCTTTTGTAGGATTGTTCTGGTGAGGTTGAATATCCTTAGCATTTTCTTGGCTAGGAAAGATTTTCTTTCTTCTTCATTTATGAAGCTAAGTTTGGCAAAATATTAAAGTCTTGGCTGGCAATTTTTTTTCTTTAGGAGGATAAAAATAGGAGCCCAATCTCTAGCTTGTGTTTACAAGCTATAAGTTTCTGCTAAGAAGTCTGTTGACAGCTTGATGGGCTTTCCTCTACAGGTATTTTTGCCCTTTTTGCCAGTTACCATAAAATCTGTTCTTTTGCATTGACCTTGAATAGCCTAATAATTATATGCCTTGGAGATGGTCTTCTTGTATAGTATCTTGTGGGAGTACTTGGAATTTCTGAAATTTGGTCGTAGAGTTTAGCAGAATCACAAAAATTTTCCTGAATTATTCCCTCATATATGTTTTCCAAGTTGCTTACTTTTTCTTCTCCTTTCTCAGAAATGGCAGGTTTGGTTGTTTTATATAAACCAATATTTCTTGAATGTTTTGATTGTGTTTTAAAATTCTATTTTCTTTGATTGTGTATCACTGGGCTTATCCAAACTCTGAAATTCTTTCTTTTCCTTGGTCTAGTCTATTCTTAAAACTTCCCATTTTATTTTGAAATTCTTCTAGTGAATTTTTATTTCCAAGCTTTCTATTTTCTTTCTTAATGTAGATATCTTATATTCCATATTCTAAATTTTTGTTTTGTTTTTATGTTAAACTTTGTCTTGAATTTTATTGAATTATGGTGACATCCATATTTTGAATTCTTTATCTGTTACTTCAAAATTTTCGTTTTGTTTGGGATCCATTGATAGAGATCTAGTGTAGTCATTTGGGAGGTATCAAAGGATTTTTGTATCTTCATGAGGCTGGAATGCTTGTGTCAGTTTCTTCTCATCTGTAGAAGCTGTTACTTTTCATTTTCGAATTCACTTTCATTTATTTGAAATTTTCTTACCCTTCAGAGAGTAACTATTGTGTATGTTGGGTAGGGTCATTTGCCTTTTTTCAATATGCCTTTAGGGGCTCTGGACATGGTATGAATTCCTTGATTATGGATAGCTTTAATGTAGCAGTTGTCTCAAATGGTTGTTCTTTGCAGGTTGTAAAATCTGTGAGTTGTGTGTGTGGTCAGGCTCACTGTCTCCTACAGGGATGGGGTAGTGGAAGCCTCAGGAGACACAACGACTTTCATAGTGCTGCACACTTCTGTCGGCAGAAATTATATTGGGTTGTGGAATTCACTCTACAGGCAAGTAGGTGGTGCTTGTGGTTAAGAGCCAACTGAGCACCCTGCAATGATATCAGATAAAGTTGTGATGGACTGTGTAGATTGACCTCCCGGACTGTAGATTGTGCTTGCAGGTGAAAGGAAGTTGAGTTGATGGCAGTGGAATTTTCCCTTGGCCTTTGTTTAAAGGGGGAAGTATCAAGATGTCCCTGGTGATGAGCGGTGCGTGGCATGGGGCTCTCTGGAGTACTGTTTAGTGCTCCAACACCAGGTCACTGGACAGGTCAAAGTTGGGCAGGGTGGGGCAAGGCAGGACACGCCTGCAACCAGACTCTCTAAAGGGCCATGAATACTGACCAAACAGGGGTTCCAGGGGGCTTTATCAAGCCATGGTGACAATCCTCCAGGGAAGGACTCCTCCTATGCCACAGAGCTCACTGTGGAAAAGAGGAGCAACCTTGGGATTTCACACCAGTAGACATCAATGAATCTTGCCCAGCTCACACTCTGCCTAGTGAAGTTTTTAAATCTTTATATCAGGCATCATTTTCCAACTTCTTTGTTCTTTTGAAATTATTTTTGCTATTCTAAATTTCTTGCATTTTCATGTATATTTTAGAATCAGGCCAATTTCTAAAGAACATTTGGCTTAAATTTTTAATTGGAATTGCATTAACTCTGTAGATCAATTTGAGAAGACTGAACAGATTAAAAATATTAAATCTTCTGATTTATATTTGCTGCCAAAATGCCAATGTGGCCTTTCCTGCTGCACAGAAAATCAATCACTGAGACAAGGAGTATTGTGAGGGAGGATGGCTTTAATTTGGTGCTATGGCCAAGGAGACAGGAGATCAACTTCATAACCACCTCCTCAACCAACTACAATTAGGGATTTACATAGTAGGAAAACAATGTATGTGTTGAAAAACAGGAATTAGGGAATGGTAAGAAGGAGGAGATGATGATTGACGACACTGAGCATCTTTTCATATACATGTTTGCCATTTCTATGTCTTCATTTGAGCAATGTCTATTCAGATCTTCTATCTGTTTCAAATAAGATTATTAAATATTTTTCCTGTCAGGTTGTTTGAGTGCTTTATACAGTCTTGTCATTAATCCCTTGTCCAATGGACACTTAGCAAGTGTTTCCTCCCATCCTGTGGGTTGTCTCTTCACTTTGTTGATTGTTTACTTTACCTTGTAAAAGTGTTTTAACTTGATGTAATAACTTTTTTTTTTCCTGTTTTTGCTTTGGTTGCCTGTGATTTGGGGCCAAGAAATCTTCACCCAGACTAATGTCCTAGAGAGTTTCTCCTATATTTTCTTGTAGTAGTTTTGTAGTTTGAAGTCTTACATTTAAGTATTTAATTTATTTTGATTTGGTGTTTGTATATGGTGAGAGATATGGATCTAGTTTCAGACTTCTGCATATTCTGCGTATAAATATCCAATTTTTTCAGCACCATTTATTGAAGAGACTATCTTTTACCCAGTGTATGACACCTTTGTCAGGAATGAGTTCTCTGTAGGAAGCTGAACATTTTTCTGGGCTTTCTATTCTGTTCTGTTGTCCTATGTGACTATTTTTATGCAATTAACATGCTGTTTTAGTAACTATAGCTCTGTAGTATAATTTGAAGTCAGATAATGCAATTCCTTCAGTTTTGTTCTTTCTGCTCAGGATAGTTTTGGCTATTTTGGGTCTTTCATGGTTTGATATAAATTCTAAGATATGGTTTCTATTTCTGTAAATAATGTCATTGGTATTTT
This sequence comes from Sapajus apella, assembly GCF_009761245.1. Taxonomy (NCBI): domain Eukaryota; kingdom Metazoa; phylum Chordata; class Mammalia; order Primates; family Cebidae; genus Sapajus; species Sapajus apella. The sequence goes on from NW_022437060.1 coordinate 1,493,362, forward strand.
GATATGAATTTCATTACTTCAAGAACATGAAATATCTTTCAATTTTTTGTGTCTTCCTCAATTTTTGCATCAGTGTTTTACAGTTTTCATTGTAGAGATGTTTCACTTCTTTGGTTAAGTTTATTCCTAGGTATTGTATTTATTTATAGCTATTGTAAGTGGGATTACATTATTGATTTCTTTTTCAGATGGTATGCTGTTGTCATGTAGACATGTTACTAATGTTTGTATGTTGATTTTGAATTCACAACTTTACTGAATTTGTTTATCAGTTCTAATAGTATTTTAATAGTATCTTTAAGATTTTCCAAATATAAAATTATGTTACTTGCAAACAAGGATAATTTTGATTTGTTCCAATCCAATTAGGATGCCATTTTTCTTTCTCTTGTCTACCTCCTCTACCTAGAACTCATAGTGCTATGTTAGATACAGTGGTGAAAGTGGGCATCCTTCTGGTATTCCAGATCTAAGATGAAAGACTTTAAATATTTCCTGTTCCATAAGATACTAGCTATGGGTCTGTTGTATATGGCTTTTACCGTGTTGAGGTATATTCTTTCTACATCTATTTTTTTAGTATTGTTCACCAAGGAGAAAGTTTAACTTTATCACATGTGTTTTCAGCATTAATTGAAATGATCATATGATTTTTGTCCTTCATTCTGTTAAAATGTATATCACTTTGATTAATTTGTATATGTTGAATCATCCTTGAAATCCCACTTGGTCTTGCTGAATGATCCTTTTAATTTGTTGTTGAATTCAGTTTGATTGACCTGTAGTTTTCATTTGTGATGCATCTTTGTTTTTTTGTGTGAGGGTAAATCTGGCCTCAGAATTAGTTTGGAAGTACTCCTTCCTCTTCTACCTTTTGAAATAGTTTGAGTAAGATTGGTATTAGTTCTCCTTTAAATATTTGTATAATTCAGCAGTGAAGCCATCTGGTCCTGGGCTTTTCTTTGCTGGAAGACTTTCTTATGGCTTCACTCTCATTACTTTTTAATTGGTGAATTCATATTTTGGGTTTCTTCATAGTTTATTCTTCATAGGCTGAGTTTAGGGATTCATCCTTTTCTTCTATTTTACAATTTATTGGCATATAGTTTCTCATAGTAGTGTCTAATGATCCTTTGAATTTCTGCATTATCAGTTATGATGTCCCTGTTTATTCTCTGATTTTATTTATTTGGTTATTCTCAGTTTTCTGTAGTGTGAATAAGGATTTCTCAATTTTGTTTATCTTTTTTTTTAAAAAAAAACACATTTCATTACATTGATCTTTTGTATTTTTTATTTCAATTTTATTTATGTCTGCTCTGATTTTTATTTTTTCCCCTAATTTTGAGCTTTTTTACTCTTGCTTTCCTAGTTCTTTTAAATGTATTATTAAATTGCTTATTTGAAGATTTTTGACTTTTTCTTTATAGATTCTTATTGCTATAATCTTTCCTCTTATTACTGCTTTTTCTGTATTACATAGGCTTTGGTATATAGTGTCTTCATTTTTATTTATTAGAAGAAATTCTTTATTTTCCTTCTTGATTTCTTTATTGATTCACTGGTCATTTAGGTGTATATTGTTTAATTTCAATCTATTTTGTACAGCTTTCAATGTTCTTTTGTTAATTTCTAATTTTATTTTATTGTGGTTGGAGAAGATACTTGCTATTATTTCAAAAATGTTTTTAGTGTTTTAAGATTGTTTTGTGGCCTAAAATACAGACTATCCTTGAGAATTATTTATGTGCTGAGGAAAAGAATATATATTTTGCAGCCTTTGGATGACATGTTCTGTAAATATCTATTATATTCACTTGGTGTACAGTGTAGATTAATTTCAATTTTTCTATGTTAATTTTCCATCTGAATTATCTCTCCAGTGCTGAAAGTCAGGGGTTGAAGTCTCCCACTATTAATCCATTCAGGTTAATCTCTCTCTTTAGCTCTAATAATATTTGCTTTATATATCTGAGTGCTTTATTTTTGGGTGCATATATGCTCCTGCTGAATTGACCTCTTTATCATTATATAATAACCTTCTTTGTGTTTTTATCTTTTTGTGTGTGTGTGTGTGAGATGGAGTTTCGACCTGTGATGCAGGCTGGAGTGCAATGGCATGGTCTTGGCTCACTGCAACCCCAGCTCCTGGGTGCAAACGATTCTCCTGCCTCAGCCTCCCAAGTAGCTGAGATTACAGGTGCCCGCCACCATGTCCAGCTAATTTTTGTATTTTCAGTAGGGATGGGATTTCACAATGTTGGACAGGCTGATCTCGAACTCCTGACCTCGTGATTCACCCACCTCAGGCTTTCATAGCACTGGGATTACAGGCGTGAGCCACTGTGCCCAGACTTTTATCCTTTTTATCTTGAAATCTATTTTGTTTGCTGTAAGTGTAAGTATGCCTGGTCTCTTTTGGTTTCCCTTAATATGTAATATCTTTTTCCATCTCTTTATTTTCAGTCTATGTGTATCTTTATTGGTAAAGTGAGTTTCTTATAAACAACAGATCATTGGGCTCTTTATTTTTTAATCCGACCAGCCACTCTGTCTTTTGATTAAAGAGCTTAGTCCATGTACATTCAATGTTATTATTGATGAATAAGAACTTGTTCTTCCCAGTTTGTTATTTGTTTTCTGGTTGTTTTGTGGCTTGTTATTTCTTTTTTCCTTCTTGTCTTCTTTTTGAAGGCTATTTTCTATAGAGGTATGTTTTAATTTCTTATTTCTCATTTTTTGTACATCTGTTGTAGGTTTTTAGATTTGAGGTTACCACGGGGCTTTCGAATCACAACTTATATGCCATTATTTTAAAGTGATAACTTATCACTGATGGCATAAATACATTTTAAAAAATGAATAAGCAAGCAAAGAGACAACTAATAAAAAACTATATATTTCAACTTTTTCTCTTTGCTTTTTAACTTTTTTGTTGTTGTTTCTACATATCTTGCTATGTCTTAAAGAGTTGTTTTTATTATTTTTTAAGTTTTATGTTTTAATCTTTCTACCTAAGATATGAGGAGCTTACACACCACAAATACAATGTTATATTTTCTGTCTATTTGTGTACTTAAAATTACTGGTGAGATTTTTAACTTAGATTATTTCTTATTTATTGTCACCATTCTGTTAGTTCAGACTGGGTAACTCCTGTTAGCATTTCTTGTAGGACAGACCTGGTAATGATAAAATCGGTCAACTTTTGTTTATCTGGAAAAGTCTTTATTTCTCCTTCATGTTTGAAGTTTATTTTTCATGTATATACTATCCTAAGATAAACAGTTTTTATTTCATTTATTTTTTTTTCCTTCAGCACTTTAAATATGGTATAGAACTCTCTCTTGGCCAGTAGGATTTACAGTGAGACATCTCCTGTTGGACATATTTAAACTCCTTTGTATATTATTTATTTATTTTTTAAGCTTTTAGGATCTTTTCCTTATCTTTGACCTTTTAGAGTTTGATTATTAAATGTCTTGAAGTAAGTTTATTGGCATTAAATCTTCTTGATGTTCAATAATTTTCTTTTACTTGAATACTGATATCTTTCCCTAGATTTGGAGTTCTCTGATATTATCTTTTTGCACATATTTAGTACCCTGGACTTTCTACCTCCTCTTTCAGATCAATAACTCAGGTTTGCCCCTTTGAGGATATTTCTTAGATCTTATAGGAACATTTCAATTCTTTTCATTCTTTTCTGTTTTGTCTTCTCTGACCATATATTTTGAAATAGCCTGTCTTCAAGCTCACCAATACTTTCTTATGCTTAGTTAATTCTGCTATTATGAGACTCTGATGCTAGAGAGAACGGATAGAGAATTTTTCAGCTTTAAAATTTCTACTTTTTTTTATGTTTGTTTGTTTGTTTCCCATTTATTTATTTTATTGCATTTTAGGTTTTGGGGTACATGTGAAGAACATGCAAGATTGTTGGATAGGTACACACGTGGCAGTGTGATTTGCTGCCTTCCTCCCCATCACCTACATCTGGCATTTCTCCCCTTGCTATCTCTCCCCAGCTTCCCACCCCCCACCCTCCCTCCCCTATTTCCCCCGAACTGACCCCAGTGTGTAGTGCTCCCCTCCCTGTGTCCATGTGTTCTCATTGTTCAACACCCGCCTATGAGTGAGAACATGCGGTGTTTGATCTTCTGCTCTCCTGTCAGTTTGCTGAGAATGATGGTTTCCAGGTTCATCCATGTCCCTACAAAGGACCCTAACTCATCGTTTTTGATGGCTGCATAATATTCCATGGTGTATATGTGCCACATTTTCCCTATCCAGTCTATCGTTGATGGGCATTTGGGTTGGTTCCAGGTCTTTGCTATTGTAAACAGTGCTGCAATGAACATTCGTGTGCACCTGTCCTTATAGTAGAACGATTTGTAATCCTTTGGATATATACCCAGCAATGGGATTGCTGGGTCAAATAGAATTTCTATTTCTATGTCCTTGAGGAATCTCCACACTGTCTTCCACAATGGTTGAACTAATTTACACTCACACCAACAGTGTAAAAGTGTTCCTATTTCTCCACATCCTCTCCAGCATCTGTTTTCTCCAGATTTTTTAATGATCGCCATTCTAAATGGTGTGAGATGGTATCTCAAAGTAGTTTTGATTTGCATTTCTCTGATGACCAGTGATGATGAGCATTTTTTCGTATGTTTGTTGGCCTCACGTATGTCTTCTTTTGTAAAGTGTCTGTTCATATCCTTTGCCCACTTTAGAATGGGCTTGTTAGTTTTTTTCTTGTAAATCTGTTTTAGTTCTTTGTAAATTCTGGATATCCGCCCTTTGTCAGATGGGTAAACTGCAAAAATTTTTTCCCAATCTGTTGGTTGCCGATTCACTCTAATGATTGTTTCTTTTGCTGTGCAGAAGCTGTGGAGTTTGATTAGGTCCCATTTGTCTATTTTGGCTTTTGTTGTCAGTGCTTTTGGTGTTTTGGTCATGAAGTTCTTGCCTACACCTACGTCCTGAATGGTTTTACCTAGATTTTCTTCTAGGGTTTTTATGGTGTTAGGTCTTATGTTTAAGTCTTTAATCCATCTGGAGTTAATTTTAGTGTAAGGTGTCAGGAAGGGGTCCAGTTTCTGCTTTCTGCACATGGCTAGCCAGCTTTCCCAACACCATTTATTGAACAGGGAATCCTTTCCCCGTTGCTTGTTTTTGACTGGTTTGTCAAAGATCAGATGGTTGTAGATATGTTGTGTTGCCTCCGAGACCTCTGTTCTGTTCCATTGGTCTATATCTCTGTTTTGGTACCAGTACCATGCTGTTTTGATTACTGTAGCCTTGTAGTATAGTTTGAAGTCTGGTAGTGTGATGCCCCCTGCTTTGTTCTTTTTGCTTAGAATTGACTTGGCTATGCGGGCTCTCTTTTGGTTCCATATGAACTTTAAGGTGGTTTTTTCCAGTTCTGCGAAGAAGGTCACTGGTAGCTTGATGGGGATAGCATTGAATCTGTAAATTACTTTGGGCAGTATGGCCATTTTCATGATATCGATTCTTCCTAACCGTGAATATGGAATGTTTCTCCATCTGTTTGTGTCCTCTCTTATTTCGTTGAGCAGTGGCTTGTAGTTCTCCTTGGAGAGGTACTTTACGTTCCTTGTTAGTTGTATTCCTAGGTATTTTATTCTCTTTGTGGCAATTGTGAATGGAAGTTTGTTCTTGATTTGGCTCTCTTTAAGTCTGTTATTGGTGTATAGGAATGCATGTGATTTTTGCACATTGATTTTGTATCCTGAGACTTTGCTGAACTTGCTTATCAGTTTCAGGAGGTTTGGGGCTGAGACGATGGGGTCTTCTAGGTATACAATCATGTCGTCTGCAAATAGAGACAATTTGACTTCCTCCTTTCCTATTTGAATACCCTTTATTTCTTTTTCTTGCCTGATTGCTCTGGCTAGAACTTCTAATACTATATTGAATAGCAGTGGTGAGAGCGGGCATCCTTGCCTGGTGCCACATTTCAAGGGAAATGCTTCCAGTTTTTGCCCATTCAGTATGATATTGGCTGTTGGTTTGTCATAAATAGCTTTTATTATTTTGAGATATGTTCCATCGATACCTAGCTTATTGAGGGTTTTTAGCATAAAGGGCTGTTGAATTTTATCAAAGGCCTTCTCTGCATCAATTGAGATAATCATGTGGTTTTTGTCTTTGGTTCTGTTTATGTGGTGAATTACGTTTATAGACTTGCGTATGTTGAACCAGCCTTGCATCCCCGGGATGAAGCCTACTTGATCATGGTGGATAAGCTTTTTGATGTGCTGTTGCAATCGGCTTGTCAGTATTTTATTGAAGATTTTTGCATCTATGTTCATCATGGATATTGGCCTGAAGTTTTCTTTTCTTGTTGAGTCTCTGCCGGGTTTTGGAATCAGGATGATGTTGGTGTCATAAAATGATTTGGGAAGAATTCCCTCTTTTTGTATTGTTTGGAATAGTTTCAGAAGAAATGGTACCAGCTCCTCTTTGTATGTCTGGTAGAATTCAGCTGGGAACCCATCTGGACCTGGGCTTTTTTTGGGTGGTAAGCTCTTAATTGCTGCCTCAACTTCAGACCTTGTTATGAGTCTGTTTAGGGTTTTGGCTTCTTCCTGGTTTAGGCTTGGCAGGAGGCAAGTGTCCAGGAATTTATCCATTTCTTCCAGGTTTATTAGTTTGTGTGCGTAGAGTTGTTTGTAATAATCTCTAATGATGGTTTGAATTTCTGTGGAATCTGTGGTGATATCCCCTTTATCGTTTTTTATTGCATCAATTTGGTTATTCTCTCTTTTCTTTTTTATTAATCTGGCTAGTGGTCTGTCTATTTTGTTGATCTTTTCAAAAAACCAGCTCCTGGATTTATTGATTTTTTGAAGGGTTTTTTGTGTCTCTATCTCCTTCAGTTCTGCTCTGATCTTGGCTATTTCTTGTCTTCTGCTAGACTTTGAGTTTTTTTGATCTTGCTCCTCTAGCTCTTTCAGTTTTGACGATAGGGTGTCAATTTTTGATCTCTCCTTGCTTCTCATGTGGGCACTTATTGCTATATATTTTCCTCTAGAGACTGCTTTAAATGTGTCCCAGAGATTCTGGTATGTTGTGTCTTCATTCTCGTTGGTTTCGAAGAACATCTTTATTTCTGCCTTCATTTCATTGTTTATCCAGTCAACATTCAAGAGCAAGTTGTTCAGTTTCCATGAAGCTGTGCGGTTCTGAGATAGTTTTTGAATTCTGAGTTCTAACTTGATTGCACTGTGGTCTGAGAGACTGTCTGTTATGATTTCCGTTCTTTTGCATTTGCTGAGGAGTGATTTACTCCCAATTATGTGGTCAATTTTAGAGTAGGTGTGATGTGGTGCTGAGAAGAATGTATATTCTGTGGATTTGGGGTGGAGAGTTCTGTAAATGTCTATTAGGTTTGCTTGGTCCAGGTCTGAGTTCAAGTCCTGGATATCCTTGTTAATTTTCTGTCTGGTTGATCTGTCTAATGTTGACAATGGGGTATTAAAGTCTCCCACTATTATTGTGTGGGAGTCTAAGTCTCTTTGTAAGTCATTAAGAACTTGCCTTATGTATCTGGGTGCTCCTGTATTGGGTGCGTATATATTTAGGATCGTTAGCTCTTCTTGTTGCATTGATCCTTTTACCATTATGTAATGTCCCTCTTTGTCTCTTATGATCTTTGTTGCTTTAAAGTCTAATTTATCAGAGATGAGAATTGCAACTCCTGCTTTTTTTTGCTCTCCATTTGCTTGGTAAATCTTCCTCCATCCCTTTATTTTGAGCCTTTGTGTATCCTTGCATGTGAGATGGGTTTCCTGGATACAGCACACCGATGGGTTTTGTCTTTTTATCTAATTTGCCAGTCTGTGTCTTTTGATTGGGGCATTTAGTCCATTTACATTTAGGGTTCATATTGTTATGTGTGAATTTGATACTGCCATTTTGGTGCTAGCTGGGTGTTTTGCCCTTTAGTTGAGCTGGTACTTGTTGTTCCTTTATAGGTGTAGAGCCTCTTTCAGGAGCTCTTGTAGAGCTGGCCTGGTGGTGACGAAGTCTCTGAGTACTTGCATGTTCCCAAAGGATTTTATTTTTCCTTCACTTATGAAGCTTAGTTTGGCTTGATAGGAGATTCTGGGTTTAAAGTTCTTTTCTTTAAGGATGTTGAATATTGGCCCCCATACTCTTCTGTCTTGTAGTGTTTCTGCTTAGAGATCTGCTGTGAGTCTGATGGGCTTCCCTTTATGGGTAACCCGACCTTTCTCTCTGGCTGCCCTTAGTATTTTCTCCTTCATTTCGACCCTGGTGAATCTGACGATTATGTGCCTTGGGGTTGCTCTTCTTGACGAGTATCTTTGTGGTGTTCTCTGTATTTCCTGGACTTGAATGTTTGCCTGCCTTGCTAGGTTGGGGAAGTTTTCCTGGATAATATCCTGAAGAGTATTTTCCAGCTTGGATTCATTCTCTTCGTCGCATTCGGGCACGCCTATCAAACATAGATTAGGTCTTTTCACATAGTCCCACATTTCTTGGAGACTTTGTTCATTCCTTTTTACCCTTTTTTCTCCAGTCTTGCCTTCCCGTTTTATTTCGTTGAGTTGATCTTCGACCTCTGATATCCCTTCTTCTGCTTGGTCAATTCAGCTGTTGATACTTGTGCATGCTTCACGAAGTTCTCGTGTTGCGTTTTTCAGCTCCATCAATTCACTTATATTCCTTTCTATTTTGTCCATTCTCGTTAGCATTTTGTCAAATCTTTTTTCAAGGTTCTTAGTTTCTTGGCATTTGGTTAGAACATGTTCTTTAAGTTCACAGAAGTTTCTTACTACCCACCTTCTGAAGTCTGATTCTGTCATTTCATCACACTCGTTCTCCCTCCAACTTTGTTCCCTTGCTGGTGAGGAGTTGTGATCCCTTTTAGGAGGAGAGGTGTTCTGGTTTCGGGTGTTTTCATCCTTTTTGTGCTGGTTTCTTCCCATCTTTAAGGATTTATCCACCTGTCGACTTTGTGGTTGTTGGCTTTCAGATTGGGTCTCAAGTCTTTCAGATTGACGTTCTGTTTGTTGATGATGAGGTTATTTCTGTTTCTTGGTTTTCCTTCTGACAGTCTGGCCCCTCTGCTGTAGGTCTGCTGAGGTTCACTCCAGGCCCTGCTTGCCTGGGGTTCACCTGCAGCAGCTGCTGAACAGCAAGGGTTGTTACCAGTTTTCTTCTTCTGCTATCTTTGTCCCAGAAGGATACCCGCCTAGTGTCAATCTGATCTCTCTTTTATGAGGTGTCTTTTTGGATATATAGGGGTCAGGGAGCTGCTTGAGGAGACGGTCTCTTCTTTATAGGAGCTCAAATGGTGAGCTGCAAGCTCTGTTGTAGTTCATTCAGAGCTGCTGGGCAGGTACTTTTAGGTCTGCTGTAGCAGTACTCATAAACTGCTTTTTGTTCCCAGGTGCTCTGTCCCAGGGATTTAGGGCTTTATTTATGAGTTTCCATTATGCTGCCGCCTTCTTTTTTTTTTTTTTTTTTTTCCTTCAGACCTGCCCAGCCCAGCAAGGAGGCAGCCTAGTCACTGTCTGCCTATAGCAGCTTTGCTGAGCTGCTGTGGGCTCCGCCCAGCTGCCGAGTGAACTTCCCTGCAGTCCTGTTTATATGGGTGTAGTTAGCACTGCTTTGATGATGGTGGCCCGCCTCTGTTGGGGCGGAGTCTCTGCTGTGGCAGGTTGCCTTGGCAACGGCGGGCTGCCTCAGCAATGGCGGGTTGCCTTGGCAACGGCGGGCTGCCTAGGTAATGGCGGACGCCCCTCCCCCACAGAGCCTGATCGCCTGGCTTCCTGCCTCAGAGCCTTTTTTAAGTTGGTGTTCCAGTCGCCTGTTGAAGAGGCGCCGGGGTCTGTTCATTTTCCCCTGCGGCCACTCACTGCGCTGGCTTAAACAGCGGCACTGAGGTTTGTGGCGCTTTTTTTTGTTTTTTCCCCTGGAATCTACTGTCCTGGTTCTCTGCTCAGTCCCCTTTTTGAGCCGGCGTATGGGCGACTTCCCATGGCTCCAATCGCCAGCCTAAAGTGCCCCCGGACCGGTGTATTTTGTACGGAGAACCGCGGCTCCGGGGCGCTGACAAAGCAGCCGCGTGGGGCAAAGCAGCGGCCCTGGCCGGCACAGCGGCGCTGGCCGAAACAGCAGCGCTGGCGACCGTGGAGCACCTCCGACCGGGAATTTCCTAGTCTGTGGGCAATAAAAACGCGGCGTCCACTCACCCTCTGCGCTTTCACTGGGAGCTGCGATCCTGAGCTGTTCCTAAACGGCTATCTTGGATCCGGTCCCCCAATTTGCTCTTTTTTTCTAACTTCTGAGGAAGTTTAGTCACTGATATTAAACAAAGGCACTGACCTCAAGGGAAAAAGAAAATATAGATCTTAACCAGTGTAGTTTCTGATTTTTAGTGATGAACACCGTCTTATTCCCAACTGCTTAGGATTACTCTCCAACCTGTTCAAGCTGTTCCAACTTGCACTATACTTGTAATCGTCATCAGCATAAGGTTTCATCTTGTGTGGGTTACTGCGACATTACTCAGGATATAGTTTACAAATTCTTACAACTTGACAAACATAGCTAACCTATAATTTTAGTGTTTTTTGCGTTGTATAATTCCTATGTAAACTTATACTCTTTCATAAAATTTATTTGGAATATTACTTCTTTCCATTCAGGTCTCTGGAATAATTATCTAACTAATATAGAAATTAAAGGCTTATATAATTTACTCTAAAACTATTTGAGCCTGGTGTTGGGTAATGTGTTTATAGGTGAATATTTTGGTAATGAATTATCATTTTTGAATGAGTACGGTCCTACTCAATGTCTTACACAGGGTATCTTACCACCTACAACTGAGGACATGGGCATTACTGTCTAAAAATTATGACAGAAGTTCTTAATATTTACGTATTAGGAAATTAAAAAAACTTCATCAACATGGTTCAAAATTGTAAATAGGATTACACTTAATGAGTTTAAATAATATATTAGTGTTTAATGAATATAACTGAAGATCTATGAGAAGCTATTTCTTGTGATTTCTCAGTCTGGTGCAATAAATTTTGATGTCTGGTCTTCCACCAGTAATTAATCTCTGACCTTCACACATCACTTAAATGTCCTAGAGCACCAGGTCAGGGCTGAGTGAAACTGAAGCTGGTTCCAGTGCAGCTGTTCAGCTTCTTGGTTACTAAAGATAAAAGAGTACTGTTTCATGCTATGTACAAGTAGTTGCAGAAACTACTTAAACAATAAAACTATTTATTGCATCAAGGTTTCAAAGGAGATCTTTTGTTTGGCATTTTAAAAAATACTTTTATTATGATATATCAAGAATACTTGGCACTATCCTCATCCAAAAAGATATTGACATAATGAAGGGCAAAGGCGTGATATAGTTGGAGGAAATAAGGAAATCCTCCTTTTCAGAGGTTCTGCCTACAAAGACACCTAAATATCATATAGTGACATTCCCAAATCTTTTTGTTCTTCCCTAACATACAGATTTCCAGAAATTATATAAATGATAGAGTTGGCCCATATATAGTTCTGTGTGTCTGTAGCAGAACCCATGACACTGTAAAAGTTTTAAAATCTTAAATGGAAATCAAAATAATATCTGTAAGAACCATCTTTTATAATAAATAATAAGATACTGAAAAGAGATTATTAAAGTGCACAAAAGATTGGAAAACCCTCTATGACAAAGAAGAGATGGGTGGACCTGCCTTCTGACTAAACAGACACAATACAACATCTACAAACGCTGAAGATATACAAAGATTAATGCACCTAGAGTTCTGTCATTCTGTAGAAGGTTTGTGAGGCATACCAATTTCTGTCTCTATAAAAATGGTGTCCAGACCAATGTGAATATTTTTCCGGAAGCAGTTTAGCTCATGACTACCTGAACAGACATTACTATTATTTTTTCTCTTTCTGTTATCTGTCTCTCCACACAGTGAGCCCAGCAGATTCAACCTTCAAGAAGGACCGATAGTCAGCATATTCATCATATTTTAAATGGATAATTAGACCTTAGCCTTGTGCACTCTTATTTCATGAAGCTTTTCCAATGACTTGTGATTGTAATAATTGTATACATAATACCAATTATAGGAGGTGCTTAATTTGTATTCAGCTCTTCAATGTCTGATAATTTGAATTCATTGTCATGATATTATTTGATGATGTAGTTACACATTGCATAATTTAACAGACTATTTTTTTAAAAAGTCTTACATGGACTCTTGAAAAGTATTAATAAAATTATCAAGTATTGAGAATGCATTGACAATCCATTCATTCATTAACAAGAATTAACCCAGGCTGTTGCCACACTCTGTGCTGTCTGTCCCATCAGTCTCCACGCTCCCTGAAATTTCCCTTTCTACTCTCATTCCTTGCGTGACAAAGTCCTACTTACATCTTATCTTCCAACACTAACACAGACATTTCTTCCTCCACTTATTTTCTGTTATATACATATTTTATATTTTAAAAATACTTTTTACAGTTTTACTTTGGCACAACCTTTCTTTCTTACCACTAGCCCTTCAGTGAATTATACCCTATTTCCTAGGCCCCAATGCCAAACAGGACTGCTGGATACTACACATATTCTCATGAGTCTTGAATGATTACTATTAGTATCTAAACATTATTTGTTCAGATATCTTGAAATGTTCAATGTCTTTGGAAGATACTGAACAATTTACATAATATACCTTAGAAAAATATTCTTAATTAACAAATAAACTGAAATGAAGCTTCCAAGATTTATTATAAATAAACCCATTAAGAAAGATAACTGGTTGTACTTTATTTCTTCTTCCTCTAATGTTAAGATAGTTTCATGTCACAAAATCTCCCAGTCTTAAATAATTTAGTATAGCATAATCATAGCTGAACTTTCATTGAACTGTTTCATCAGGCAAGGTAAATCTAAGGATTTTCTTATTTAGTGTTTGGAAGATATATGGGCCAGTGAGTGAGAGAATGAAATTATTTTATTAATCACTCACTATTTTCTTTTCTACAACTGTACCTTACTATTATCTTCTAATTTATTGCCAAATATCCAAAACAATATATAACTTAACTCTTAATCGACATTCTGTGCAGAAACAGAAATTGGATTCCAATTTTTTTCGAGTCAGACTATAAGACTATTATATGAGAAATTACTCACCATAATGTCAAAAACTGGAGCTCAATGTTAATCAAATGATGGCATAACTCAGTTCTTCATGATCACTGTATGAGACACATGTGGTCCAAAATCAAAATAAAATAAATGGGGCAGAGTGCATGTGACTTTGGAAGTTGCAATATATTCTTTGTGAAACTAGCTTCTGCCCTCACTCCTGGCACAACCCTGGTCTCTCTCTGGCAATCCCAATTTCTTTTGACTTTGTCTACTGTAGTACACCTTCTCTTGCTCACCCAGTAAAGGCCTTATGCCACATAATTGTTGCTGTTTTCCTTCAAAGGTCCACCTAACCTTACAAGCACTGCTTTTGTACTGCTAAATACAATAGTAGCTTTTGGTATATTATTATACAGAAGACAGTATGATCTCTATGTTATACAGATAGATAGAGGTAAATTAATTTGCCTAATGTCAATTAGCTAATGCAATTGATAGATCCATTTTTTACTCCAAATCTTGTGATTTTTTTTTCAAAGGAATAGTTTCTCTATATTTTGAGCTTATAAAGAGTAAGAAAGAACAAGAATTGGATAAGTTAGGACATTTGCATTTTAAATTATGGGCCTATGGTGAATCACAGGTGCCTCTTAGAAAATGTAGTCTACAGAGGTGAAGAGATATTTTTAGGTAAGCACAAAATAATTTTTTATCAATACTATTAGAGTGTGTGTTTATCTGGCTACTTTACCTACACAGGCAGTCATAAGGCTTCATGCTTACGAAGCCTTGGATTTCAGCTTTTCCAGGTCTGCAACATCCATCTGGCTTCATGTCAAACCTTGTAAAGCTCATATCAATTTCCCTTTTCCCATTAGCATCACTTCTGTAGTTTGACCTTAGTACAACACAGCACTCCCTCCCTCCAGTACACACAAGAGACCTGGGGCTGCACAACCCACTCCTTGTACCCTGTGTCTGTTAGCCTAACTACCAGATTGTCCCCCGAGGAGAGGATTTGGGTATGGTACAGAGTCATTTATAATTTCCTTCTTTATAAGAACAATTGTGAACCTCTCAAGAACCCTTCACATATATCTGTTTATGCAAGAGAGTTAGAAATGCTTTGCACAAGTGACACCTCAGACATAAAATCAACTGGATGGAGCAGGAGACCCAGATTTATTTCTACACGGTTATTAATCTGTCTCTTCTGCTCATTGCGTGCCCTCTCTTTTCTCCAATAAAGACCTGGTATCTAAAAACATTAATTCGATCCTGGGACTCTTGAATGTAAACCACCTCCTAAAATGTAATCCTAAAAATGAAAACCTTCTTGAAAAAAACAAAACAGAATTTATTAATCTTAACACTCACCCTTCCTAGAGAGAAGAGAGAGATTCTCCCAAGGTCGCTGGCATGAACTGAACTGCCAGACTACTGGAAAATCTTTACCCAAAATGGCAGACAGAGTTAGTTTGACTTTGTGTCTATTCTGCTGCTTAATGACCTTGGAAATCAAGAAAAACTTTCCTGGGGATTGGCGGCTACCGAAAAAGATCAACGTTTGTCATTAAAAAGAAAAGGAGAGAGTGAGCTTATTTCGTCCGTCTCCTGTTTGATTTCTGTCCTTCGATCTGGCTATTACACCCACATTTTCAAAGGTCAGAGAGTTTAGCTGTATTTTATCCTCAGTAGGTGGGAGGCATCACTTTTAAAAGGTACCATTTTCAGGACATGAACAAAACAGTTCTAGAGGGGATGATTACAAAGTCAAACCTCAAAGGTTTGATTTACTTGCTAAAAAACAGAGAGATAATAGTTATGGAACAGGAACAAAAACAATCATGCAATGAGGGTAGTATGATTTTTCAAGTGCCTAGTAATTATCATATTTTTGAGACTTAACAGAAGTCAGCATGAATTCCTAACGATTTATGTGGTCCTCTTCTACTGTGATATATTTTCACTGTCTAGGCCAGGAGATACTAGTTAATTATTAACATTTTTATTTTTGTTTTTATTATTTATTCTTTTTCATGGAGAGAATCAAGAATTTGTTGGTCTTAAGTTTAGTGAACAGATTAGAAATATTCAATCATTTAAGAAAAAATGTTTAATAAATCATGCATTTTATGAATAAGGATCTTGAATAGTAAGCAGTAATTCAAGGTCCAAGAATCAATTTCTAACAGTCTCAATTGAAGCCAATTGTACTTATTCTCATAGAATAAAGATGCCCATGAAGTAACTGGAAAAGAATGTAAATGGAGATGACTTTTCTGGGATCACAAAACAATAATATGATTGTGTACTCATGAACCTTGAAGAAGTAAACCTTATCACATTTTTCAATTTTGAAGTCTGTTGTATCTCTATTTATTATTCATCAAATACTTATTGTATTCCAAAGACATGAGTCACAATTGTATCATGAACTATTTTCCTAATGTCCAAGGTTACAATATGATAGCTGATATCTATGTAACTGTTATTTGTCACTTTGCTACAGTGATGTGTGAATTGCATTAATTAGTACAAAAATCTTATTAAGTTCTATTGTCTCTATTTAGAGTGGGAGAAAGGGAGGAGCATAGAAGTTTATACACTTGTTCAAGATCACATAACTAATATGAAATTGAGGGGTTGCAGTCTGCCACAAATGTATTTTATCCACTTCCAGATCCCACATATAATCACTACTACTTCCACCATTTAAAAAGAAATTTCTTCCTTCCTTCGAGGAGTTCACAGTTTAATATAGAAAAAAAATATGTTTCCTTAGGATAACAGTACTTATATCTAAAGGATGAAAGCCATTTAGAGGTTTTATTGATGATTTGTATTATACAAAAGACAATCTGGGAAAAGCGTAGAGAAGTAATGAGGCAATGAGGCTGCACATAAGGAGGTCAGGCAAAGGCATTACCTAAGACTTGCAGGAGAAAGATGACAGAGCAGGAACCAGCTTAGTAACAGCAAATTAAAAGACATGGGGTTGCATCTGGGAAATATTTCGAGAAAAATTATGCAGAAGAGTTGACTGAATGAACTCAAGAATACAAAAGAGGCAAAAATCAAGAGAGGAGACATCGCTATGAATAAGGAATTTATTTCAAATCATTTTTCCAATATGATTTGGAAAGAGTTTTGGTAGTATAGTCATCAAGCAGTCTACTATAAGATTAACACATGTAGTACAGAAAACAAATTGTAGGTGAAATTGAATAATTACCATAAATTTTCTGATTATTCTTTAGAAAAATGCTGCGATATATACCTCACATATTTGTTGTGAGAAGTAAATAATACACAACATTTGTAAAGAGTTCAGCAGATAATTTAGCAGAGAAAATGAAGCTGCTAAATTAGCTTCCTTCCCTTTCACAATCATGGCCACAATTAGTTCTTATCTAAGAGAAGTAATTTTAATAAATTGGAGCTTCTTTTTTTGTTGACGAAAAAAAATTTGGAACTAGACATTGTTCCAGTCTTTCAAATATAAAAATGACTGAGATTCAATTCGTTTCCTTAGCACATGTAAAGTAGGAAAATGTAGGCATGGCAGTTCAGAACAGTGCAGTTTACTGAACTCTGCGACAGGCATTGTATAGGGTAATGTTATTCAGATCAGATTGTTCCTAATCACTGATAAGGAAGGACTAACTACTGTTATGGTGTTTTTGTTTTATCTCTGTCTTGCAGTTCTTTTATCTCTCTTTTCCTCTCTTGCCATCTTCTTTTGTGGTTTGTTGATTTTTTTGTAGGAACATCCTTTGAATCCTTACTCATTTTCTGCTATGAATTTTATATAGGCATTGTCTTGTGGTTTCCATTGGGCTTTCATAAAACATGCTATATTCAAAACAATCTATTCTAAGGCATTAACGGCTTTAATCACATACAGAAACTCTAAACTTTTACTTCTCCAAACACATGTTATAGTTGCTAATGTCACAAATTATGGCTCTTTTTTTTTCTTTTTTGATATGCAGTTTCACTCTTTTGCCCAGGCTAGAGTGCAATGGCGCTATCTCAGCTCACTGCAACCTCTGCCTCCCGGGTTCAAGCAATTCTCCTGCCTCAGCCTCTGAGTAGCTGAGATTACAGGCAGGTGCCACCACACCTGGGTAATTTCGTATTTTTAGGAGAGATGGGGTTTCTCCATGTTGGTCAGGTTGGCCTGGAACTCCCAACCTCAGGTGATCTGCCCAGATTGGCCTCCCAAAGTGCTGGGATTACAGGTATGAGCCACTGCACCTGGCCAAATTATGTGTTTTTATACTGGGTATGCATTAACACATTTTAGATGGTGAATTTTATACTTTCATCTTTTAAATTCCTTAACAGAATTAAAAGTGATTTATACACCACCATTACAGCACCATTACAGTATTCTGTGTTTCATCTACATATTTAACCTTTAACAGTGATGTTTATTCTTTCATATTACTGTCTTGTGTGTTTTTATTTCAAATTAAAAGGCTTTCTTTAGCATTTCTTGCATTTGTTTTTCTGTCAACACTTTGAATATCATCCAACCACCTTCTGGTCTGCAAGGTTTCTGTTGGAAAATCCACTAATATTCTGATGGAATTTCCCTTAAATGTGACTGCTCACTTTCTACTTCTTTTATTTTTCTTTGACTTTTGACAGTTTAATTGTAATGCATGTCGGTTTGCACTACTTTTTTTTAATCTTTTTTGAGAAGTTTGTGCTTTGGAATTTAGATAACCATTTCCTTCTCCAGATTTGATAATTTTTAAGCTATGATTTTTCAAATGTTTGCCTCTTTTTCTCTCTCTCTTCTTTTTGGGACTCTGATCATACATATATTGATAAACTTAATGGTGTCCCTTAAGTCCCATAGGTTTTTTAAATTCATTTTCATTTTTTAATTGTTTTTTACTTTTTGCTTCTCTGACTGGAAAGTTATACATGATGAGACTTTAAGTTCACTGGTTAAATCTTCTGCTTGATCAAGTATGCTTTTGATCACATTTAGTGACTTTTTATATGTATCTTATTTTGGTTCATAGTTAATTCCACTGCAAAATATTTCTCCATAATATCCCTTTGTCTAAAAAGTATTTCTCTTTCCATGTATTTATTTGATTAAATCATTTGATTTTGTGACAAGCAAGACATATCTTTTATGTAAAGATATCTTCGACAACACCACCCTACATGTGTTTTTCTCCTTTTTTACCAATAGCATATGTTATTATTTACAATTTTAGGATTTTAGGATGCAAACACTGTTCCACTTCAAATGACTTACTCATGTATGTGTAATAAAAGAAGTCAGCTTTGAAAAGTATCAGATTTGACTCCTCACCACAGGACTCACTAAGAACCAGAACATATTTTGAGAATGTTTATCAATGTAATTCAAGTGAATAGACTCTGATAGAATTAGCATGTTATTTGACTTATTGCCTTTGGTGAGCAGGAACAAGAGCCTGGGGGACAAGACATATTTCTGTATTCTTGAACATTACTGAAGAGATGATACATTGCAGATTGAAGTGAGGCTATCTACATTAGTGTACTCACACTGGGATAGTTCACATATTATATAATGACATAGGTTTAGCTATTTTCTGAAATATACATGATTTCTATGAATCCCTTTCAGGATGAAGTATATACTCTTATGCATGGCCTGGCCGCTGCCTCCATTTTGAATTTTTCTATAAATCTGTTCTTTTCTCTAGCCACATTGACACATTTTTATATTCTTGAACTTGTTATGATGATTATCCATGTTCCTAGATATATTATTCACTGTACTTTAGTATCTTTTTCCTTAAATACTGAATGTATTTCATATAAAGGACTTTCTTTTATTTTTCCCATTGGGGACACAATCCTCTTATCCCATTGGGAATACCATAATGAAAATTAATTTCATCCTTTATTATTTTAAAGCATATGGCTGAGTTCATATTCCAGGATGACAACATGTAGAGCTCTGCAAACCCATTTTCCAGAAAAGCCAAACTGGTCAAAACTTAAACAACCATTTAAAATCTCTGAAAATTGTTCTAAGTGCATACAATGACTAAATAAAAGTTTATTTAGCATTGATTACATTTCAGTAAGAATAGAAAGAATCCATAGCATTTGAACCACAGCATGCTTCATTTCCCCAACTTCCCCAACCAGCTCATCTGGACAGAAATTCTATAGCAAGCAAGTATATATAAGAAGACAGGATTCTTTCTCTCTCTCTTCACAATGCAAATAAAGCTTACTGAGTCTCAGAGGGAGCTGGAAGGGGCTAGATGCCATCAATTTTCATCCCTAAGAATATTGGGATACTGATCCCAGCTTCTCCCACCAGCTCAATCATAGATCAGATGTTTCACATAAGGAAAGACAAGAAGTTCAGAAGCTATGGACCTACCTAGGTTAGTAGAGAGTCTTTGAAAAAAAAAAAAAAAAAAAAAAAAGCCTCTTTAGGATAAATAAAAACTGAGAAATCCCATTTCTAGTCGGCCTGACTTATAGGAAATACTAAAGGCTATTCTGTAGGCTGAAAACAAGTAAGCCCAGACGGAAATGCAAACATGCACATGCAAACACACTCACAGTTGCACACAACGAGCACCAGTAAAAGTAATTAAGTATAAGATACTGTATAAATGCATACTTTTTCCTTTTTCTTATGGATTTAATAATTTGTATGTCTCTCAGATATGATCAAATTGTTTTTGAAAAGAATATGAAGACCATGCAAAGAGGAAATAGCAGTCTTGTCAACTAATGGCACTGGGAAAACTGAATATGCATATGAAAGAAATGAATCTGGACCTTTACTTTATATCACACACAAAATTAACTAAAATGGCTAGAATACCCACATCTAAGAGCTAAACTATTAAACGCTTAGAAGAAAAGGGAGAAACCTGTAAAATTAGATTGGGTAATTTTCTTGGATATGCCACCAAAAGGACAGGCAAGAAAGTAAAAACAGATAAATTGAACTACATCAAAATTTTAAAAAACAACTCTGCATTAAACTATGCAATCAAAAGGCAATATATGGAAAGGAAGAAAACACTTGCAAATAAGATATAAAGGGTTACTATTCAGAATAAAGAACTCAGACAACACAATAATTTCCCCCCCAAAAAAGACAATAAAAATGGGCAAAAAGTTTGAATAGACATTTCTCCAAAAATGTATTCTCATGGCCAATAAGCACATGAATAGATTTCAAAATCACTAATTATCATGGAATCTCAAATCAAAACCATGTTGGGATGCCACCTCACACATATTAGGATAGATACTATGGAAAAACTGAAGGACAAGAACACTGGGGCCCTTATTCGCCCTTGTTGTAAATGTAAAACTGTGTGGATTTTTTTTTATAAAATCAAAATAAAGTTACTAAACCCTCTGGAGATTGTTTGGACAACATATCAATGTATATAACGCTACTGAACTGTACATTTAAAAATGGTCGAGATGGGAATGACATAAGCAAGAGTGAAATAGAACTTTTCAGCAGTTTTCTCTTTGCAAAAAACATCAATTTGAGCAGCTATTCATGCACAAAAAATACCTTCACAAGAGCTAAGGAAGCCAGATGACAGATTAGAGCACTTGGGTCTTGCACAGAACTAAGAAAAGATGCATTCAACAGGGTGGAAAAAATACTTTCATATTATCCAAACCACATCTCTCCTAACCCCAGGCAGCATGAAATGGAGAAAGATAGCCTCATAGAGGAAAGAGAATGAAGTGAACACTGAACGTTGTCTTGGACCACAATAGCAGGTCAGCCCAAGTAAATCCTACTGCTACTCGGACCCTCACAGCCCCAGACTTTAGGCTGGTAGCTCTGGACTGAGCTTCAGGCTCAACCGAATGCCAGGTGAGCCCCTGAGGCTCAGATTTCTGCCTGACCCAGCATCAGGCTGGTCCTTGCAGCCCTAGTAACCAAGTCCACACTTATAGACCCAGCCTTCAGGCCTGATTTAATTGCCAAGCCAGTTTCCATAGCCCCAGGCTGCATGCTGGCCCCATAGATGTACTATTCATGCCTTCCCTAATAACGAGCCAAACCTGCAGCCTTAGGCATCAGGCTAGGACACAGCTTCCAGTCCCACTCCAGTTCCATTCTGGCCACCATGGCGTCAGGCACTAGGCTGGCACCTGCAGGCCTAGCCTTCTGGACAGCATTTGTGAACACAGACTTCAGGCGTGCTCAGAGCCAGGACAGTCTCCATGATCTTAGGTTCCAGGCCAATTCCCTTAGCATCAGAATGCAGGCTTAACCTGGTGGACCTAGCCCTCAGGTTTACCCTAGAACTAAGATGGTCCTGTGGATCCGGGCCCATGCTAAGTCTTCACAGACCTAGCCTAAAGGCCTATGCCCACATTCTCAACCTCCAGGCAAGCTTCTGTGGACTCAGACTCTAGGCCCAATCCTATAGACCTGGGTATGAGGTCTGCTCGCCAGCTGACTCAGACATGGGCCAGTTTGCCTACGGAACCAAGCAGCAGGATAGCTGTGGTCTGTGACAGACAGGCTGTCCAGAGCTATTAGACAGCAAAAAGAAACAGAAGGCATCCAAATAGGAAAGGAAATGAAACAGTCTCTGTTTGCAGATGATTTAATCTTGTATATATAAACCCTAAAGTCTCCATGGTTAGAATTGACAAACAAGTTCAGTGAATTTGCTAGATAGCGATATCAACACACTAATGTTAGTAAATGTTAACGTTAATAATAAAAGTGATATTTTATGGTAACAGTGCCAATATATCTGAATATTATAATAATTATGGACTTGCTTTTCACCTAAAATTTAAGCTTCATTATAATGAACAAAGGCTGAGACAATTATCAGGAAAAATAGATAATTTGACAAGTAGAGTCAGAGTCATAAGTGCCTCACTTTCAATAATGAGTACAGCAACTATGCAAAAGATTAACAGTAGAAGACTTGAATATACTATACACAAACTAGACCTAACAAATATATATATATATATATTTATATATGTGTATATGTGTGTATGTATTTGTGTATATATACATATATATAGGCGTGTGTGTGTGTGTGTGTGTGTGTATAGAATGCTCTACTCAACAGCAGAATACCCATTCTTCTTGAGCTCACATGAGACATTCCCCAGCTTAGTCCATAAGTTAGACCATCCCATATGCCTCAACAAGTGCTAGATGGTTGAAAGTATGTGTTCTGATTACAATAGTGTAAACGTAGATAGTTATATTAAAAATTTGAAAACTCACAAATACGTGGAAATTAACACACTACTATATAAACAGTGAAACAAAAGCAAATCTTAGGATGATACTTTGAGATAAATGAAAATAAACACATAACTGAATATAACTTACATGACGCAGCTAACACGGTGCTTAGAGGCAAACTTATAATCGAACTTGCTTACAATTAAAAAAATAAGAAAGATCACAAATCAACAACCATATCTTTGATCACACTTGAAAAGTGAGAGTAAACTCAATTCAAAGCAAAGAGAAGAAAGAAAATAAGAATTAGAGCTGAAATTAAAGCAGACAGTAAAAAAAAAAAAAAACGAGATGAAATAAAACCTAAAGGTTGTTCTTCCAAAAGATAAACAAAATTGGCCAATATTTAGCTCAAAAAACACATAAAAAAAGTAGAAAGCCTTAAATTACTAAAATTAGAAATGAAAGAGGGACATTACTACCAGCCTCACATATATAAGGTTGTATGCTAATATAGCAGATAAGTTAAATTAAATTAGAAAAGTTTTAGAACAACAAAAATATAAAATCTCCCTAAGAATAGAAAGTCTCAAAATATTTATAATAGGTAAAAAAAAAAAAAAGAGTACATCAGTAAAAAATAAAACATAACTCTTCTCAAAGAAAAATCCATGACCATATGGCTAAAATTAATCAATTCTGGGCCACGCATGGTGGCTCATTCCTGTAATTTCAGCACTTCAGGAGGCCATGTGCAGCAAATTGCTTGAGACCAGGAGTTTAAGACCAACCTGTGTGACACAGTGAAACCCCATCTCTACTAAAAATACAAAAATTAGCCAGGCATGGTGGCATACACCATTGTGGTTTGCTGTACCCATCAACCCGTCATCTTCTAACGTTATCCCTCCCCTAGCCCCCAACCCCCGACAGGCCCCAGTGTATGATGTTTCCCTCCCTGTGTCCATGTGTTCTCATTGTTCAACACCCACTTATAAGTGAGAACTTATAAGTGGTGTTTGGTTTTCCATTCTTGTGTTAGTTTGCTGAGAATGATGGTTTCCAGATTCATCCATGTCCCTGCAAAGTACATGAACTCATTCGTTCTTATGGCTGCATGGTATTCCATAGTGTATGTGTGCCACATTTTCTTTATCCAGTCTACACTGGGGCATTTGAGTTAGCTCCAAGTCTTTGCTATTGTGAACAGTGCCATAATAAATAAACGTGTGTGTGTTCTTTTATAGTAGAATAATTTATAATCCTTTGGGTATATACGAAGTAATGGGATTGCTGGGTCAAATGGAATTTCTATTTCTGGGTCCTTGAGGAATGTCCACACTGTCTTCCACAATGGTTGAACTAATTTACACTCCCACCAACAGTGTGAAAGTGTTCCTATTTCTCCACACCCTCTCCAGCATCTGTTATTTCCTGATTTTTTAATGATCACCATTCTAACTGCCGTGAAGTGGTATCTCATTGTGGTCTTGATTTGCATTTCTGTAATGACCAGTGATAATGAACTTTTTTTCATATGTTTGTGGTTGTTTGATTCTATACTTTTTTTTAATATTTTAGGGGACAGGATCCCATCCTCATGGCTTCTGAGCTGGTGCAGCTGCAGCAGGGCTGTTCTACACTCCATCAGGATGGCAGGTTCTTTACATGCACTACAGTATATGACCAGTGTGCCCCAGGATTACTGATCTGCTCCCACTCCTCTTTTTCTGTAATGCGATTCCTTCATTAGATTCAATTTTATGTAAGATTCCATGCCTAAAAATTAAGCACTCTATACATCATTGAAGTGAGAGCCTACAGACCTTTAGAAAATGAAAACCCATACTTTGACAGCTTTCTGATGCTTTATAAAATATGAAAAATTATCAGAGGTAATGTTGTTTCCAGAGATAGAACTGGTGTTGTTATGTGAGAATTTGTAAAAATTGGAAGTGTGACTATCACAGGATTCTTAAGGTGTTGCTTTTCCAGCCAGAAACCTTTGTGGACAGTGGTGCCTTTGCTGAGGTTTTACTTGGGCCGGCAGGACTCACTCCACCCACTCAGCCTGGCAAGCTTTGCTTGGCTTACACTACTGGTTCAGAACCCACACTAGCCAACGGCAAGCCAGGTGCAAAGGTGCAAAGTTGCAAGGGGTGCGTGAGCCAGCAGGGGATCCAGCCACTGCACACAGTAAGGCATGCCGGCTACAGTGGGGCAGGCAGCTGCAGCTGCCAGTATAGGCGCTGGCTCCATGTGATGCTGTGGCTGGACCAGGTGTACTGCAAGCAGCATCCACCACGGGCACCAGGGAATGCAGTGACTCCCAGAAACTTGGAGATGCCCACAACTGCCCAGCCCCAGAGGGTCTCACAGCCCTGGCTTAGGGGGTCCCTAGGTCTGGGCTCCCCAAAAGACCATAGCTCTTCTCTCCTTCTTGTTGCCTGCAAACTGGCGAATGGGTGTGTTTCAGTCCTGCCATTCAGTGGGGTCTGAGTTCTTGTCCTGCATCCAGGAAGCATGAAGTATGTGGACAACCGGAGGGTGAGCAAGGCAGAGAGGATCTCCGCTGCATGACACGACAGCTCTCAGGACACTCATGGTGGGTAGCTCCTTTCCACAGGCAGGTTGTCCCAACAAATATGCAGCTCTCAGCAGAGAGGAGACCCACAGTAGGTAGTTCCTTCCTGCAGCTGGTAGTCCTGACATGTGTGTGAGTCTGGCTGAGTCCGGGGGACTTTCTGGGCTCAGAAGGGAGGAAGTACATACTGACTGGTTCCTGGGTGGCAAGCCAGAGGCCTAAAACAAGCACCATAAATTCTCACTCCAGGCTGAGGACTCCACTGGAACTGGCAGCCCAGCCTCAGGCTTCAAGCTGGGGCTTGAAGATGGGGTTTCACCGGGATCTGCCTCTTTATGCTCATACGTCTGTCTGCCTCCCGCCATCAACATGGTATTCACTGTGCCCAGGCTGTTTGCATCCAGGCGCGTCTGCAGGCCCATGTGGAGCTGCCACCCCCTGGCCTCTTTCTTGTGCATGTTGGTGCCTAGAATTTCAGAATGGCCCAAGGTGGTTAAGGGGTTTGGTGTGTCAGCGCCGCCCTGAGCATGCACACACCCCGCAGGTTCACCACAGCACTCAGGCATTACTTCAACTTTGCTCCAAAATCAGAGTGGGGGCAGGGAGCAAGGAGAAGCCAGACAGCAGGAACAGTCACTTCTGAGCCTGCCTGGGCAGCAGGGTTTGCTGGGCCTCCAAGAGTGCGGAAATACCTGGTTCTAGAGCTATGACTGGGCGACTGCATCTGAGCCCAGCAGCATAGGGCCCCCACCCTGCCAAACTTGGTAAAGGGCTGGGCCCCTGCATTTTCCCAGTTCCCACCTGCCCAACTGAGTGACCACCCCAGGCACACCTTTCCCGCTGCAACTGCTGTCTTTGCAGCAGCTGCTACACATGGGCCACCGCTGCCATCATAAGTATCTATTTATCTTTGTGTCCCCTACATCTAGCAGTGCTTGATGCCTAGCTGACATTATTTTTTCTAAAAAAAATACTGATCTCAGCGTATCATGAAGCCTGTGGAGATTAATTCAGGTCATAAAGGAAAAACAGTATTTGATCAGGTTGATATATGTGGAGAAGGCTCTACTAGGAAGGAGTAATACTGTAATTGTAAGCTCAGGGTTATAAACAGGATATTCTAGGATAATGAAGAAACAATTATGGTTAAACCGAAAAGCAGTTAGGTTGCTAATAATGGGAGACAAAGTGAGAAATATATTTGATGATGACATCAGCCATTCTAATGCTACTTTTGGATTGTATTCAATGAAACAAGAATACATTGTTTGATAGGTAGGCGTCTTCTGATGAGAATTCCCAAATGCTGTAGGTGTTGAGAGATGAACTCAGTGGGAAGATCTTGAAGCTGGTTAGTCATTCTGACTGATTTGCCTGGGGCTTACAAATGCCAGCGTTCATCAGACCATCCCTGCCATTCCCTGTACTCTGAATGGGCACTTAAACTTCAGGAAACCTGGGAAGTGGGGGAATCACATACCTGAGTATAATAGGATGTCATGAAAATTGACAAACAGAGTTTTGCAGTAGGCTATGCTATGAGTGGGCAATGCCTGTTGTATTTCGCTCCTTCACATTTTACAGCCATTTCTTTGTTTCATTTGCTTTATTCCAGATGAGCCTTCTCTCCCTAAGTGCTTTTTACTGTGATTTCATTTAATTAAAGACCACGACACGATGTTGGAATAATCCCTTCTAGAGATATTTTGGGGCTAGCAGAATACACCATTCCATGTGAACAATTTTGTTTTAGAAATTTTTAGTATTTCTTTTCCAGAGAATATAACTTCAGTCTTTTTTTTTTTCTGTTGTGATGAAATAGGTGATCATAAGTAAATGTGCAACATACTCTTATGGCCATAGGCAATTCTGTTGTATTAAGACATATTCTAGCTCATATTTTCCCTTAACAAAATTTATGAGAAAGAACATGAGAGTAGCATTATTCTAAGAAGAAATTGGTTCCCTCTGCTTTTTAAAAAGTATATATTTGCAAGCTTTTTGTCATCATTAATCAGTTAAGAATTTAATCTTTGACTTAGCATCCAAAATAGCACATTCACCAAAGTCAACAGAATTCCCAGCAGTGCAAATGTGGTGAAGACTTTGTGAGTAGCACTTAAAGCCAAAACGTGTAGAAAATGTCGATGGTGTCTTAAAGTTATTCTTCATTTTAATTCAAGCACAATTGCCTAAATTCTTATTGAAGAAAACCTATTTCTAGTATTTGCATCTCATTCCTGGAACAGTTTAGCTTTATATTGCCACTGTTTACATGAAATGTACTGTAATATAAATGGCTTTCATAAAAGTTGCCAACTTCCAACCACCTGCTGTGTGCTGACAGCAGTAGCAACAATTCTGCTGCAGCAAAATAATATTCTATTGCAATATCTCCTGTCAGATCCACAAATCGTTCTCTTAGGTTATGTGGTTTGTTGGAATAAGACCATATTTACCAATATTCCTTTGCTATCTCTCAGCCTTCCCAGAATTATTTGCTTTGATTGATTCCACGGAAGCATGGGGCAAGCAGAAATGTGATCTTGTTTGGAAAGCTCATTTTTCTGCAGTTCATATCGGGAGCGGCAACTGAAAAGTATAAGATTTGAGAGTTTGCAGATGGAAATTGGCCCAACGATAGTAAGTTCAGTATAAAATGGAAATGCTCTCCTGCCAGGGCAGCTGTTTCTGTTCCATTTTTCCAGCAATGTCTGTTTGCAGTGCTTGGAATTGTAGAGGAACTGATGGACTAGGGTGTCAGAAAGAAAAGACTTGGGATGCCCCTAAATTAATCTGGCGCACAGAACTCCTTGACTGGATATCAGATATTTTCTCGGTGTACTGGATATGTTGTTATGATTTGGAGGAAATGATCAGAAAATAATAACGGAAGGGTACGTTTTCTCCAGTAAAATTATAAAACACAAATCGTTCGTTGGTGGCCACACAGCAGCAGGTAAAGCAGAATATTTTCAACGGAGCCCAGAAGCCAACAAAAGTGGGTGAAGCAATCTAACTATGTGTGCCTGGGTTTAAACTGGAGTGTCCACTGAGAACTGTGGGTGTCTGGGCAATTATTGCCCTTTTTAAAAGATACAGCTGCTTCTCCGCTCCTACCTATCCTTTCCACCCTACATGTGAGCCCACATTGCCATATTTCAGTTTCTTTTCCAGCAAAAAAGTCAGAAATTAAAAATTTTATGTAAAATAGTCCTAAATTCCAAGTTAGAGAGCAAGGCAGATGGGGTGATACAGTCTTCATGACACAGGGCAGAGTAGACAGCAGCAAAGAACATATCTGGATTGGGAAGTGGGAGGGGCAACAGGCAATGAAAGATGCTGCCTTCTCATTTCATCTCCTTATTGATAGATTCCACATTTATTACTCAGTCCTCATACTGATTTTGACACAGGTGATGACTTCATAAGTCACACACTTCATATGGCTCCTAGGGCATTATCCTCTCCTGGTTTTCTCCTACCTATATTGACTATCTGCCTTGTTTATTATATTAGATCTCCCTCCTTCAAAGCTTGGTTTCATCTGTTGTGTTGTTCTCTATTATGCAAATTCAAGAGAATTAAATATCATTTATATGGCAATAGTTCCAAAGGTATACTACCATTAACTAATTATGCTTAAAACACTAGACTGTTATCTACTCAACTTTACTAATTATCTGCAATGATTATCTCCAACTAAACATGTGGTAAACCAATGTTTATCAATGTTTGTCCTAAACAACTCTAGTCTTTATGATTTTATTGAATAACAATTACTAAATTTTACCAAAATATGATAATTATACTAAATACATATGTACACACACACATACATACACATACATCTCCACTTGTTTTCTGTAGTTCTACTAGAAAATAAACTACATGATGCAAAAGGTAGTTTTGTAAACACATATTCCTTATCAGAAAATATCTCACCCCAAATTACCCATGTCTATCTCTTGTCTTTCTGTTGCAGTGATTCTTCCCATTGTTTTAAAATCCAGTTTGGCTTCACCTTTGTTGATATTTATTACCTTTCCATCAGAGACAAATGAACATTTCTTTGTTCCTACACCAAATATAATTTTTATTATTGAATACCATATGTTTATATTTATTTATATTTTTATCTCTTCCATGATGTCATGTTGCCATATTGTTTTAAACAAAAAATATATAGATTCCAGATATGAATATAGTAAAATTTATATGTCACATACATTTAGTAATATATATTTATTTTAGGTAATAATTTATGTATGTCTGCATCATGTTAGGCAATATGCTGTTGGCCAAAGATGAAAAAGTCATAGACTTTGATTGGTCTGATGCAGCTGGTTTAAATTTTCCTTGTTAAATATGGCATCCTCAAGATGGCAACTTTACCTCTGTCTCAGACCCAATTATGATAAAATAAATAAAATGATTCACCTGTGACAACATCGATTGTGTGGTAGTAAAGAAGGAAATTACATAATAACAATGACAGTCAGTAATTCCTGCATAATACAGTTTACTGTTTGTGTTCAGTATGAAAACTAACCGCCAGATCTGCTTAAAATTAACTCCCTCTAGGAGGGGAGCACTACACACTGGGGTCAGTGTGGGGAAATAGGGGAGGGAAGGTGGGGGGTAGGGAGTTGGGGAGAGATAGCAAGGGAGAGATGCCAGATGTAAGTGATGGGGAGGAAGGCAGCAAATCACACTGCCACGTGTGTACCTATGCAACAATCTTGCATGTTCTTCACATGTACCCCAAAACCTAAAATGCAATAAAATAAATGGAGAAAAAAAACTAACTCCCTCTAAACCCCACCTTATCTCTTCTCCCCACATTCTCAGCAAAGTTCCCAGGCATATCAAGAATCCTGTGTTTTTTTGCTAACCAACTCCAAGGTCACAGGGCAAGAAAACACCCAAAGAATGTTTCTCCGAATGCTATTTTTCAAATGTAACGTACATCACAAAACATGTTTCAGATTAACCATTCTTTGTTCTGGCTTCTGCAAACCTGTTAACTGCTACATCGTCCTGGGTGTATAAAAAGTACCCCATTTTCTTTCTCCTTTGCCCAACCTTGGAATGCTAATCCACTGATCCCGTGGCCACCGTAATAAAATCCTCTTGTTTCACCCATTGGTCTTTCAGGTCTCCTGAACATTCTGCAACAGTGGACTGAATAATTATCCTTCCTCCTCCCAAAAAGGATATTTGCATTCTAATGTTTAGAACCTGTGAATATATCACCTTATGTAGTAAATAGGGCTTTGAGGGTGTGATTAAGTTAAGAATCTTGAGATGGGAAGATTGCCCTAAATTATCAAGTTGGGCCCAATGTAATGATAAAGGTCTTTATAATTAGGAGGCAAGATTGTCGGAGGCATATAAGACAATGTGACAATGGAAGCAAAGATGAGAGAGAGAGATTTGAAGAGGACAGTTTGAAGGTGGAGGAAGCAAACAAGAGAGCCAAGAAGTGCAAGAAATCTCTACCTGCTGTAAAAGGCAATGGCACACGTTGTCCCTTAGAACTTTCAGAAGGATCACAGCTCTGCTAATATCTCAATTAAAAAAATATTTGAAAAGTATATTATGTAAAATTATACCAGTGACTTTGAGATGAAAGAACAAAAATGATTAAAAAAAAAAAAAAAAAGGTAGGGCCGGGCGCGGTGGCTCAAGCCTGTAATCCCAGCACTTTGGGAGGCCGAGGCGGGTGGATCATGAGGTCAAGAGATCGAGACCATCCTGGTCAACATGGTGAAACCCCAACTCTACTAAAAATACAAAAAATTAGCTGGGCATGGTGGCGCGTGCCTGTAATCCCAGCTACTCAGGAGGCTGAGGCAGGAGAATTGCCTGAATCCAGGAGACGGAGGTTGCGGTGAGCCGAGATCGGGCCATTGCACTCCAGCCTGGGTAACAAGAGTGAGACTCCGTCTCAAAAAAAAAAAAAAAAAAAAGGTGGCCTCCGATGTGCGATAGAGGATAGAATATGGAGAGGCCTGTGACTTCTTCCTGTCTTCTGTAAAATGTGCTTACTAAAGTGCATATGCATGGATTATATTGATAAGAATTATTGTCACTATGGGTTCAAATAGTGACTTACTGATGCTCTACCCAATATGCATCCCCTCAATTCACTACCCACATTACAATTTAAAAACAAATAAGAAACTAGTAATGACTAATGAGGCACAAGCAAGACGAATTTGGGGCAGGCGTGGTGGCTCTTTTATTAATAATATGCATGACGTGTCCATGATTCTTTTCTTTATTCCTGGGGGAATGCAAATGTGAAAGTAGAAATAAAAGAGTCTTCTTGGGAATTCAAGGCAATTCATAGTAGGAAACTACATACAAAGAAGCACTGAGCAGAAAAATATAAGAATTTGAGTACCTTATGCATCATGAAAACTCTATTTCTCTCCATTGGTTGTGCCTGAGTTTCTTATTATGTTAAAGAATAAACTCTTTATGATTTCACTTCTCAGCTCAAACTAATCTGGATCAAATAAAATTTGAAACACCTGGTTAATGATAGCTATATCCACTACATTAAGTGTTATATAGAATAACAGAAGAAAGTATGAAATACAATTCCTATATCAAGCTGTGTACAATCTTAAAAATATATGAAAATATACTTTTACCTTGCAGTACTATTTAATGTTTGTAGATGCTACAAAATCTTGCAACAACTAATTTTGTTAGAATGTTGTCAGATAAATTACATATTCGTTTAATATAAGATTTACAACAAACTTGAAAATCTGACATTTTTAAAAAGCAGAAAATGAGTCTGCGAAATTTCAAGTAACTTTCTAAAGAACGTATATACAACATATTTCCAAACTACTGAATCCAAGTATGGCAAGTCTTCCTCCCTCCCACCTTCCCTTCCTTCCTCTCTTTCTCCCTCCCTTCCTCTCATCTTCCCTCCCTCCTTTCCCCTTCCTTGCTTCCTTCCTCCCTCCCTTCACTGTCCTCCCTCCCTCCCTTCCCTCTTTTCCTTGTGTCTCTTTGTGCCTGCCTGCCTCCTTGATTTCTCCCTTCCTCCTCCTTTACCTCCATCCTGTTTTCCTTTTTTATTCATTCTCTTCTCCTCCTTTTCTCCCTTGCTTCTCTTCATTTATATATATTTTTATTGTAAGATATATGTAACATAATTCAGTGGCATTATTCACACTATTGTGCAACTGTCAACACTATCCTTTTCCAGAACCTTTTTGTTATCCCAAGCAGACATTTTATCCATTAACTAACAGCTCCCCATTTCCTCCCCACCCTCTTCCCCTGGCAACCATCGTTCTGCTTTCTGTCTTTTATCAATGTTAATGCCTTAGGTACCTCGTATAAGTGGAATAGTAGAGCATTTGTTTCTTTGTGTCTAGCTTATTTAACAGTATGATCAAAGTGCATCCATGCTGTCGCATGTGTCAGAATGTCCCTCTGTTTTAAGGCTGCATAATATTACACTGTATGTATATGTCACCTTTTAGCTACACATCTATTGATGAACACTTGGCTCACCCCCACCTTTTGGTTATTGCAAATAGTACTGCTATAGAGATAGCTGCACACATCTCTTTAAGACTATGCTTTCATATCTTTTTGACATATACCGAGAAGTGGAATTGCTGAATAATTGTATTTTTAATTTTCTGAGAAACTGCCATAACGTTTTCTATAGTGTTTGCACCATTTTGTGTTTCCATCAACAGTGTACAAGGTTCCTAATTTCTTCACATTCTCTCAAAATGTGTTAATGTCTGTTTCTTTTAACAGCAGCCTTTCTAATAGATGTGAGGTGTATTTCATTGTAGTTTAATTTTCACTTTCTTATGATTAATATCTTGAGCGTCTTTTCATATGCTTATAGGTAATTTGCATATCTTCCTTTCAAGTCCTTTGTTTATGCTTATCAGGATGGTTGTCGTTGTTAATGAAGTAAATAGAAGTTCTTTATATACGATATTAAGCCCTTATCGAATGTACATTTGCAAGTATTTTCTCCTGTTTGACAGGTTGCTTTTCAATCTGTTCTGTCTTTTAATTCTTAGAAAATTTTAAGTTTGCTGTAGTGTAACTCATCTATTTTCTTTTCTTTTTGTTTTTGGAGATATATGCAATAAGGCATTGCCAAATTTAATTTCAGGAAGTTTTCATCTAAGAATATTATAGTTCTAGACCTTCATTTGTATATTTGATCAATTTTGAGTTAATTTAGGCATATGATATAAATTAAAAATCCAACTTCATTCTTCTGCATGTAAAAATCCAGTTTTCCCAGCAACATTTATTGCAAAGATTATCTTTTCTCCAATGAATGACTTTGGCGCATTTGTCAAAAACCATATAAACATATATGCACGGGTTTGTTTTCGGCCTCTATTTTATTTCCTTCATATTTACGTTTGTTTGTGCTTATACCAGCACCAGACTTTTGATTACTGTAACTTTGTAATAAGGGTTGATTGAAATCAGAAAGTGTAGGACCTCCAATTTCATTCTTCTTTTTCAAGATTGTCTTTGTTATGTGGGGTCCTTTGATGTAAAGATTATTCCATTTGGGGTTGGGGGTTAGAATGGGTTTTCCTATTTCTGGACAGTAAACATTGCTGAGATTTCAATAGGAATTGTATTGAATCTGTATATCATTTGGGTTGTACTGACATCTTAACAACATTAAGTCTTTGGTCTTTGAATCCATGTACA
This sequence comes from Sapajus apella, assembly GCF_009761245.1. Taxonomy (NCBI): domain Eukaryota; kingdom Metazoa; phylum Chordata; class Mammalia; order Primates; family Cebidae; genus Sapajus; species Sapajus apella. Next base: position 1,527,088 of record NW_022437060.1, read on the forward strand.
TGGAGCATATTTCCATTCCTTACATCTTCTTTACTTTCTTCCAGCAATGTTTTCAAGTTTTTGATTATAGAATTTGTTTCTTTCCTTAACTTCATTCTTCAATATTTTTTTCAATTATATAGTAAATTGTTTTCTTAATTTTCTTCTCTGATGGCTCATCGTTAGGTTGTAGAAACACAAACTGATTTTTGTGTATTGACGTTATTTCCTATGACTAAGTTGCATTTGTTAATTTGTTTAAACATTTTATGTATAATATTGTGTTTTTTACATATGACATTATGTTGCCTGTGAATTGATATAATTTGATTTATTCCTTTTTAATTTGGGTGACTTCTATTTCTTTCTCTTGCCTAATTGCTCTGGCTAGAACTTTTGCTACTATGTCGAGTAGAAGTGGTAAATGCAGTCATTTTTGTCTTTCTCCAGTTCTTAGAGGAAAAGCTTTAAATATTTGTCCATTGAATATAATATTAGCTATAGGCTTCTCATAGTTGTTCTTTATTGTGTTGACATAATTTCCTTGTATTCCTAGGTTATTATTTTAATCATAAAAAGGTTAAATCTTGTCAACCACCCTTACTGCATCAATTGAGATATTTTTTTCATTGTTAATGTGTTGTAATATATTAACTGATTTTTATGTTGAATTAACCTTGCATTTCTGAAATAATTCTACTCCACTTTCTCATTATGTATAATCCTTTTAAGGTACTATTGAAATCTGTTTGTTAGTATTTTGTTGGGAATTTGTGCATCAATATTCATTGGGGATAAGCATATATACTTTACTTTCCTTGTAGTGTTTTTGTTTGGGTTTGGTTTCAGGAAAATTCTAGCCCCCCAGAGTGAATTTTGAAGTGTTCCTTTCTCTTCCAACTTTTAGAAGAATTTGAAGAGGATTTGGTGTTAATTCTTCTTTAAATGTGCATGTGAAAATTCAGCAAGCTTATCATTGTTTGAGAGGATTTTAATCATTGATTCAATCTGTCTTCTAATTAAAGGTCTGTCATAGTTTCTATTTCTTCAAGATTCAGTCTTGCTACACTGGGTTTTCTAGGAATTTACCTATTTTATCTAGGTTATTCAATGCTTTGGCATATAATTGTTTATAATATTCTCTTATAATCCTTTTTTATTTAAAATAATCTTCATGTCATCTATTTTATTCTCATTTTAGTTATATGAGTCTTCTTTCTTAGTCAAGCTAGCTAAAGGTTTACTAAATTTTGTTGATCTTCTTGAAACATCAACCCTTGCTTTGATTTCAGTATTGTTTTTCTATTCTCTATTTGATGTATCTCTGGTCTAACCATTATTATGTACTTCTTCATGTTAGCTTTGGTTTTATTTTTTTTCTAGTTTTATGTTAAATTTTTAAGTTGTGATTTGAGACATATGTTTTTAATTTAAGCATTTATAGCTACAAATTTTCTATAAGCACTGAATTTGTTGCATCCCATTTTTTTTCTGTTACATTTTCATGTATTCAATATATTTTATAATTTCCTTGTGATCTATTTTTTGATTTATCAGTTATTTTCTCTATTGGTTAATTTTTACATATATGTTGATTTTCCAATTCTCCTTCTGCTTTGATTTCTAATTTTCTTCCATTGTATTTAGAAAGATACTTTGTATAATTTCAAAATTTTATAAGTTTTTAAAAATTGTTACTTTGGGAGGCTGAGGCAGGTGGATCACTTGATGTTAGGAGTCCGAGACCAGCCTGGCCAACATAGTGAAACTCTTTCTCTACTGAAAATACAAAAATTAGCTGAGTTTGGTAGGAAACACATGTAGTCCCAGCTACTTGGGAGGCTGAGGCAGAAGAACCGCTTGAACCCAGGAGGCCGAGGTTGCAGTGAGCCAAGATTGCGCCACTGCACTACAGCCTGGATGTCAGAGAGACACTCTGTCTCAAAAAAAAAAAAAAAAAAAAAAAATTGTTTTGCAGCTCATGTACAGCCTATAATAAAGATTGTTCCGTGTGCATTTGTGAAGAATGTACAATCCTCTGTTGTTGGGTGAAGTGCTTCATAGATGTCTGTTAAGTCTAGTTGGCCTATAGTGTTGTTAGACTGTTCTATTTCCTTAATGTTCTTCTGTGATTGTTCTATCCACTAAAGTTTCTACTATTATGAAGAACTGTCACTATTTACCTTAATTCTGTTGATGTTTGTTTCATTTATCAAGAACTATTGATGTGTGGTGCCTATATGTTTAAAGTTGTTATATATTTTAGTGAATTGAGCATTTCACCATTATATAATGCTCTAATTTGTCACGGGGTCATGTTTTCCTTTAGAACTTTTTTTTAATCTAAAATGTGCTCTGTCAAATATTTTATCTAAAGTGTGTGCTGTCACTATCCCTACTCTCCTTTGGTGACATTTTTACAGCATATAATTTATTCATAATTTCACTTTCAACCTATGCTTTCCTTAAACCAAAGTTGAGATTCTTACAGGTGGCACATAGTTGTGTTCTATCTACTTTTATTCATTCTGCCATTGTGTTTTTTGATTGGGGATTTTAATCCACTTAAATTTAAAGTAATTACTGATAGCAAATAACTTATTGTCATATTTATTTTCTGTATATCTTAAAGAATATCTTTTTTTCTCTTTCATCACTACATGCCTTTGTGGTTGATTTTTTTAGTATAATCTCTCTCTATATATATATACATATAACTCATACTACAAATATACATATTTTATAATATATATATAAATATATATTTCTTTTTTGATACCAAGATTTGCTCTTGTTGCCCAGGCTGGAGTGCAATGGCTTGATCTCGGCTTACCACAACCTCTACCTCCTGTGCTCAAGCAACTCTCCTGCCTCAGCCTCCCGATGAGCTGGGATTACAGGCATGCCCCACCATGCCCAGCTAATTTTGTATTTTTAATAGAGATGGAGTTTCTCCATGTTGGTCAGCCCGGTCTGAAACTCTCGACCTCAGGTGACCTGCCTGCCTTGGCCTCCCAAAGTGCTGGGATTACAGGCATGAGCCACCATGCATGGCCAATATTTTTTTGTTGTTACTGTGGGCATTAATAAATCATCCTGAAGCTATAATCATATATTTTAAATTGATAAGAACTTGATTTACAAACAAAAAATTGACTACAGTTTTTGCCTGCATGACTTTATCTTCTGTATATCACAAACCATATCTTTTCTATGTTGTGTACCCATTAACATAAGTTTAGATTTTTATGGCTTTTACATTCTATAAAATAATATAGTTACAAAAATATATATGTGCTCATATTCTACCTTTATCAGAGAACCTTATATTTTCATACTGTTTTCTTTACTGTTCTTTCATTTGACTTGAATGATGTCCATTAGCCTTTCTTATTAGTTAGGTTTAGTGATAATACATTCCATCAGCTCTTATTTATCTGGGAAAATCTTATTTTTTCTAAATTTTCAAAGGTCAGTTTCACTTCACTATATATTGCATTCTTGCTTTTCTGGTGCGTGTGTGTGTGTGTTCATATTTTTTATGTGTAGGCTAGAAAATTTCAATTATTTTATTTTCAGGTTTACTAATTCTTTCTTCTGCCTATTCAAATCTGCTGTTAAGCACCTTTAGTGAGTTTTCATTTTAGTTACTGTACTTTTCAACTCCAGCATTTCCATTTGTGCTTTAAAAATTTTATCTCTTTGTTAAAATTTTTATTTCATTTGTATTTATTTACTTATTTCTTTGCCATTTTTTCCTTAGTTATTTGAATATATTTAACACAGTTGTTTAAAGTATTTTTAATAGTAAGCCTAATATTTTGCCTTACTCAATGATGGATTTTGCAAATTAATTTAATTTCTTTAAATTAGCCATGTTTTCCTTTGGGTTTGGTTCCTCTTTAAATGCTTTATATTTTTTTTTGTTATGAATTTTCTATTTGTCTATTATAATATGTTTACTCTGTAAATCTCCCCCTTCCTTATCATTTCCTGCTTTTGCTTCTGTTTTAAATTGTTGAAGACAGAAGTTATGCTTTCCCAGATTTTTCCAAACTATTTTTTGCAAACACTCTCTTTGTCATGTGTGATCATTGAAGTATTTGTTTTTTCAGCTCATGATATGTTAAGGCTTCCCTGGATGTGAAAAGCTGAAACAAACAAACAAAAATAAACAATATATTTATAAAAGAACAACCACTTTTCCAAGTCTTTACAGATGAGCTCTGTACTGGTACAGTCCCTCTCCACTTAGCCAAGCTTGCTCTCAAGTCTAGGGACCATTGAAGTACAACTTTAAGTTCTTCTTGGGCCTTTTCTAAGCATGCATATTTCCTGGGCATGTGAGTGGCTTTCAAATTTCTCCTGTATACATGATGATGTTTTAATTTCCCACAGCTTTTCAGCTCAGCTTCTCTTCCAAGCCTTAGATTATATTTCTCTACCTCTTACAGTCTCTTTCCCTAAGCCTCTCTGGGTTTCTAGTCTTCTTATAGCTTTGAAAAGCACTTCCCAGCTTTCCCACACCCCATGCTTTTTATTTTACTGGCTTCTAAGTTATGCAAAACAGAGACATACATTGTATTTGTCCTTTAGGTATCCTGCAGACAGGTTATAATGAATGTACACAATAATTTGAAAAGTTTGGAGAGGTGAGGGATAGGACTAAAGACCAGGTTTGCCTATTCAAGGCAAAGACCACCACTGTGCTGTGAAGGGCATGGGGCAAATACAGGTACAAACAACACAATATTATCTTACCAATTTGAAGATAGCTTTTTAAAAAAACATTGAGCATTTGGCTGGTTAATGTCAACTTTTGACTGCTTTTCTGAGCTCAAAGTTGATTTATTGTATGGTCATTTTTAACTTATTTCTGTAGAAGAACAAGAACTTGGAGATCTACAGTCTGTTATTTTGCTGATTAAAATATATTTTAATGGCAATAATCATTCAACTGTCTTGTCAATGTTATTATAAGACTATCAATTGAGTATATTTGCCATATATAGGACATGATAATCATCTGAGTTAAAATGTCTCTGGACATCATCCAGAACCCATGAGGGTAGGGTCCAGGACAATTCATGGTAATTATATCATCATAGGTTCCAGGTGATTTTTGTGTACACTGCAGTTTGTGAACCACTGTACTATACTATGCTTTTAAGAGAAGATATATAGGAAAAGTCTTTGCTATTCAGAATAGAGGCAGAAAGCAGTTCTTGGGAGACTGAATATTAGTGACAGAATTCACTAGCCCAGTCCTACAATCCTGCTACGAGAAGAAAATTAACCAAGAAATAAGAAAGCCAAGAGCAAAAGCAAATTGACAGAAAAGTTTTCTACATTATAAGTGATGAAAACTCTTTGTTCTCTCTCTAAATTTCACAAAACATACTTAACAAATGTGCAACACCCTTCAACAGTTTTTCTACTGAAACATTCAGATGTCAGAATTGCTAGAGATCCCTCCTGGCCATTCTCCAGAATTGTTTCATCTCTTTACAAGAAAATACACAGTGTAAGGTCAACTACAGGTCTATGTCTGAAAGAATGACTTGCCTGTCTACTTGAAATAAATAATAGTAGTATTCAAAAGTTCATCTTCTTTTCAGCATAATTGGCTGGTGGCATCTGTGGTATGAGAAACACTGAGCATGAAAACACCTGGAATCCTTGAGGTAGTGCAAACCAATGGCATCAGGGAGAATAAATCATCAGTACCCTCTTTCCAAATGAATTCCGTAATTCAGGAAGAAAAATAAAATTCATATTGTGTTTTGCTTTCTTTAAATGAGACATGTTTAGCCAATGAAAAATATCAGAGTCTAATGACCCTGGACCACTTCAAATGTCTGTATTTTATGTAAGATATTGCCATTCTTTAATACAGTTCTCTCTATAATTAAGCATGATTTCAAGTAGTCAACAAAAGCTTTACATCTGTTAAACCACTGTGTTTCTTACAACATAAAATATTAATCTTCATTCAAAAAATATAAGACTATATAAATTTTATGTGCAAAGCAGAACAGAATCCACACCTCTTTATCTGTAAGTAATTGCTAGCAATGGAGGTAATAGAGGTGAACGTATTAATGTGTCACACCATTTTCCTACGTGTAATTTAAAGATCATGGTATCAGCTCTATGTGGTTGTGAGATTTAAATGAAGCCACATATTTAGAACTTATAAGTAAGAAGTGTGTGTTTAAGAATTGAGGAAAGGGCAGACTTGCTGGCTTCAGGTGAGACATAACACATTCTTATGAGACACTGCCAAATCTCAGCTGTGGTGGCTTCGGGTAGAAACTCCTTCTGATTGAGAACAGCATAGGCAAAAGTAAAGGGGACTTTGTCTGGCACCATAGGTACCAGCTCTACTTCATGGGTGTATAACACCAAATAGACTCGGGGTCCTTGATTCCAGGCCTTAGCTTCTAGATGGCATTTCTGGACCTGCTCTGGGCCAAAGGGGAGCCCACTGCCCTGAAGGGTGTGTCCCAGGCCCAGCAGCATTCACCATGTGATGACTGAAGAGCCCTTGGGTCTTAAGAGAATATGGGTGATAGCCTGGCAGTATTCCCATGGGCCTGTGGAAGCAGTGGCTACAGGGTGAGGCTCCTCTGCCTATGGATAAGAGAGAGAAAAATGGGAAGAATTGTGTCTTGTGGTTTGAGTGCCAGCTCAGCTGTAGTACAATAGAACATCAAGTAGACTACCAAGGTTTTTTACTTGAGTCCCTAGCTCCTGGATGGCACCTCTGGACCCACCCGGGGCCCCAGACGTGGGGGAATTCACCACCCTGAAGGGAACGACAGGCTTGGCTGGCTTTATCCCCTTTTGACTGTAGAGACCCAGGCTCTTGAGTGAACATAGGTAGTAGATAGGGAGGGGTTATAGTGGGCCTGGGTGAGACCCAGTGCTTTGCTGACTTTTGTTCTGGTCCAGCACAGTCCTAGTATTGGTAGCCACAGGGTGTTTGTGTCACTATATCTCCAGGTCCAGGTGCCTTGGAACCAAGAGAAAGAGAGACACTCTGTTTCAGAGAAAGTAGGAAAATAGAACAAGAATCTTTGGTAATACAAATAATTCTTCCAGATTTTGTCCAAGACCTTATGCATCACCTTTACGTGTCTGCAAGAACCACAGAATTATTGGTGGCTGCTAAAGCAGATATAGTTTAAATCACAACACTCAAGTCCTTTCCAGTATCAGGAAAGCCTTTGCAACAAAAATGGATACAAACAAGCCTAGACTATGAAAGCTACTATAAATATCTAACATTTACATAATTTGAAGGCAAACAAACAAACAAAAAAATAGAAAGATATTCCATGTTTATAGATTGGAAGAAGAATCAATATTGTTAACATGTCAATATTACCCACAGCAATCTACAGACTTAATGCAATCCCTATGAAGATACCAATGGTCTTATTCACAGAAATAGAAAAAAAATTCTAAAATTCATATGAAACCATTAATGACAAGGAATACCCAAAGATACCCAGAGGGAAAAATAAATGGAATTACATCACCTGACTTCAAATTATACTACAGAGCTATAGTAACCAAAACAGCGTGCTACTGCCATCAATACAGAGACACAGACCAACAGAACAGAATAGAGAACCCAGAAACAAATTTGCATATCTACAGTGAATTCATTCTCCACAAAGATGCAAAGAACACAAATTGAGGGAAAAGACAGCCTTCTCAATAAATTACGCCAGGAAAACTCAATATCTAAATGAAGAAAAATGAAACTAGACTGTTATTTCTCACCATATACAAACACCAAATAAAAATGAACTAAATAACTACATCTGTTATCTCAGAACTATGAAACTACTAAAAGAAAACACTGGAGGAAATCTCCAGGACATTGTTCTGAGTATTTATTTTTGAGACTCTGTTGCCCAAGCTGGAGTGCAGTGGTGCAATCTTTGCTCACAGCAACCTCCACCTTCAGCAATTCTCCTGCCTCAGTCTCCCAAGTGGCTGAAATTACAGGTATGCACCACGAAGCCCAGCTAATTTTTGTATTTTTAATAGAGATGGAATTTTACCATGTTGGCCAGGCTGCCCTAGAACTCTTGACCTTAACTGATCTGCCGGCATCGTCCTCCCAAAGTGCTGGGATTACAGGTGTGAGCCACCACATCTGGCTGATGTGAGTATTCTTGAGTAATACCACAAAACCACAGACAACCAAAGCAAAAATGGACAAATCAAATCACATAAAGTTAAAAAGCTTCTGCACAGCAAAGAAAACAAAGAGAAGAGACCATCCACAGAATGGGAAAAAAGTTTGTAAACTACACACCTGACAAGGGATTAATAGCCAGAATATATAAGGAGCTCAAACAACACTAGAGGAAAAGATCTAAACATGGATGAAAGATTTGAATAGACATTTTTCAAAAGAAGGCATATAAATAGCCAACAGGCATATGAAAGGGTGCTCAATATCATTGATCAGCAGAGAAATGCAAATCAAAACTGCAATGATATGTCATCTCATCCCAGTTAATATGGCTTTTGTCCAAAAGTTGGGCAATAACAAAGACTGGGGAGGTTGTAAAGAAAAGGGAGTCCTCACACACTGTTGGTAGGAATGTAAATCAGCAAATACACTATAAACAACAGTTTGGAAGTTCCTAAAAAAAACAAAAAACAAAAAAATAGAGCTACTATAGAATCCAACAATCCCACTGATGGGTATATATCAAAAAGACAGGAAATTAACATATCAAAGAGATATTTGCACTTCCATGTTTATTGTAGTGCTGTTCACAATACCCAAAATTTGGAACAACCTTAGTGTATATCAACTGATGAATATATAAAGAAAATACAGTATTGATACACAATGGAGCACTCTTCAGCCATGAAAAAGAATAAGATCCTGTTATTGTTAAAAACATGGATGGAACTGGAGGTTATTATGTTACATGAAATAAGCCAGTCACAGAAAGACAAACATCATGTGTTCTTACTCAGCTGTGAGAGAGTAACATTAAAACTATTGAACTCATAGAGATAGAAAGTAGAAGGATGGTTGCTACAGGCTGGGAACGGGAGTTGGGGTGGGGTAGGAAGAAAGGAGAATGGTTAATAAGTACAAAGTAATAGTCAGAAGGAATAAATAAGATCTAGTATTTGCTAACACAACACAAATAGTATAGTAAAAAATAATTTGGCTGGGCATAGTGGTCCATGCCTGTAATCCCAGCACTTTGAGAAGCCAAGGCAGGTGGATCACTTGAGGTCAGGAGTTTGAGACCAACCTGGCCAACGTGGTGAAACCCCATCCCTACTAAACACACACACACACACACACACACACACACACACACACACACACACA
>NW_022437060.1:1536452-1665808 GCF_009761245.1 Sapajus apella
ACACACACACACACACACACACACACACACACACACACACACACACACACACAAAGCCGGATGTGGTGGTGTGCGCTTGTAATCCCAGCTACTCAGGAGGTTGAGGTTCAAGTGAATTGCTTGAACCCAGGAGGTAGAGGTTGCAGTGAGCTGAGATGGCACCTCTGCACTCCAGTCTAGGCAACAAGAGCAAAATTCTATCTCAAAATAATAATAATAATTGCTCATTTCAAAATAACTGAAAGAGTTTAACTGGATTGTTTGAAAAACAAAGGATAAATACCTAACAGGATGAGCACCCTATTTACCCTGATGTGATTTTTACCCATTGCATGATTATATCAAACTATCTCATGTACCCCATAAACATACTCATCTACAAGGTACTCACACAGTATTAGGGTACTCTAGGGGAACAGGACAAATAGGATGGGTGTATATGTGAAATAGAGTTTATTAAGGAGTACTGACTCACAGGATCACAAAGTGGAGTCTCTGGCAAACCAGTGGTGTTAAATCCAAGTGTTCAAAACCTGAAGAACTTGGAGTATAACGTTGGAGGGTGAGAAGCATACAGCACAGGAGAAAGATGGAGATTGGAAGACTCAGCCAACCTAGCCCTTCCACGTTCTTCTGCCTGCTTTGTTCTAGCAGCGCTGGTAGCTGATTAGATAGTGCCCACCCAGAATGAGGGCGGGTCTGCCTCTCCCAGAGCAGTGACTCAAATATTCATCTTCTTTGGCAACACCCTCACAAGCACACCCAATAACAATACTTTGCATTCTTCAATCCAATCAAGTTGACAGTCAATATTAACCATCACACACACACACACTAATTAATTTTTTAAAAATAATTGGCTATTACTAGTTGCTAATATATGCATCAAAAAACTTTAGGAATATGTGAGATTTGTCAATAAGTACAGAGTCCTAAGGTAAAGGGAACTGGAATTGTGCATTTAAATGTATTAACTGTGTGACTTTGGGCAAATTAATGGGCAAATTAATTTCTTGCATATAGGCTTTTCTACAGCCAAAGAGGAAATAGAACATGCTCTGCCATTGTGTGGCTTTATTGTGGAGATCAAATGAGAAGGTATGGGAAGAGTTTTGGACAAAACGTGGTTCTCCACAAATTTAATCTGTTATAAAGATATTGGTATCAAGTAACAGAAGATGGATGTGTTTGCAAGGGGATTCTAATATGGTTTTGTGATATGCTCATCTCATTCTTTTGCTTTAAGATTTTTAAAGTGTTATATCTCATTTGAGAAACATAAAAACATGACAAAATTGATTCAAATTATGATAATGATACAATATTAAAACCCAAATATTTAATTCAACAGACATATTTATGGCTTCTTTCCATCTGCTGTATGTAAAACTGTATCTCCATCACAGAAAAACATCTGATTGAAAATACATAGTGATATGATTAGAGCAATAACTTGCCAAATGTTTTCAAATCATCAGGTAGTTCACTCAAGCCTTCAGATATGCATAGGAGAATAAGGTCAATGGGTGTTTCTTATGGGGAAAAATTTGTATACAGTGACAATAAAACTAAAAGACTTTTGTATAAAAGAGAATGTGGTGGGCATATCCCATAGAGTGAGCATACCTATTAAAGAAACTAATTGGGATCTTTACACTGGCATGATACGAGAAAAGCTATAATAAAATTGATTTCATATTTTTCACATATAAAAATCTCACTACGGTATGTTACTTTATGGTATTAAATTGAATTTCAAAAGTTCTATTTGACTAATGAGACTTAAAATTAACCACCTTTGTTAATTAACTAATGATATTACAGTTTACTTTATCAGAGCCATTGCAAAAATTTTGGTTTCATGTGAGTTGAGTCGCATAAGACTGATATTATAAATTTGGACATTATCTGAAGAAATCTGCTCATGGCCTCTGGAGTTGTTGAAAAATAATGTGCTGGAAAGGTTTCCTGTCTTCTTTCAGAGTTCCAGGTGAGTCTCAAACACTGAAAGGATCCTGGGAGTAAGAAAACTATATATTGCAGATGGAAGAAAAGTACATTATAATTACAATATGTCCTATGAAACATGTCTATGTTCAAAACTAATAGTATCACAATAATATTTGGACAATTTTACCTCTTTTCTCCACATATATTTATATGCATTACTTCACAGCCTAAACTTATTTACTTATATTTATGTCTTTATAAACTTATTTACTCCTAAGAGAATCTACTAATAAATAGTGAGATATTTTTAGATGTTCTTATATTTCACATTGATTGATATTTTCCTGCTTCATGGGAAGTATTTTGCCTTAATGTTACAACAGATACATGAGGTAGGTGACACAGAAATGTATTCAGCCAGATGTTACTCCACTCACTCTAAAATACAATTCATAAAGCAGGATCCAGGGATGTACTATTTGTACCCTCTGACATTTATTAACTATGGTATTTTAGCTAACTCCACTAAGACTTTGCTACTTATCTGTTAGTGGTGACAGTCTATGGAAATCACATAAGGTTAAAGTGAACATTAACTGAGAAAAATCCATGTAAATTACTTTACCATAATTCATGGCCAATAGAATGAAATCAACAAATTCAACGATGTTGATGAAGACAATGATGCTGACAGTGGTGCTGATGATAGTGATGCTGCTCATGCTGCCAAAGGTGGTGCTGATGGTGATGGTGAAGACGATGGTGAATATGACGCCATAGTTGTAAGTTACACATGCGTTTCCCAGTTGCTAAAGACCACTGCCTGAACATGACAAAGATATTATAGACTTTCTTTAGGAATCAAATGTTTTGGATTGTGCAGTCAAGACATAATAGCCTCAAAAAAATTTGCAGAGAAAACACCAGATGGAATAAAGTAGTATTAATAACATTGGTTCTATTTCAGTCATGATTTCTATTTGAAACAGGATTTTTGTCATGAACAATGAGCAAAATAAAGTGCTGAAAAAATAAGTCATTTGAATTGTTCTCTGTGTTTACTGAGCATAAATCTCCAATTGGACAAATTTTACTTAAAGTAATTTTATTCAGTGATATATCAACAAAAGGAATTTGATACTTAATGAATTCCATTAAAAGTATACATATAATTTATTTTTACCTTTTATATTTCAAATAAATCTTGACAAATCTATGCTGACTAGATAATTTTTTTTGTTTTATTCATTCATAAAATCTAAATTTCTGTGAATGGAATTCATCATTCTATCAGCAAACAAGTTTAATATAATTTTATACTTAACCAGTTCATATAATTTTCTTGCAATCTGTAGACACAGTCATGGCTAAATGGTAAGACATTATAGGACAGGAGCTATTAACTTTTTGCATTCCCATTCATTTCTCATAAACCATAACATAATAGCAAACATATTATAAGTTCTCCTCACTTATAAGTATGGCTGGTTTAATGAACATTTCTTGAATTACCAAAGAAAGTGGGTGAAAATATGTTCTTATTTCTTTCTGACTACAAAATCAATATATTTTTATTTAGAAAAATTTAGATTCCAAAAATATACATGAAGAAAAAAGTGTTACCCTAGTTTGCATTGTTAACATTAGATTGCATTTTATAGTTTTCTTTTTCATGCATATTTTAGCCTTGTTTATGTGTGTGAGTGTGTCCATGTGTGTGTTAACATACATAAATTAACATACAGGTCCCAGCTTGTTTTACATTTACGTTCTTGCTTATGAATTATCTTGTGTCTTTAAGAGCTGTTAGTAAACACTTTGAAGGCAACATAAAATTCCAGTTTGAGCTTAAGAGCATGATACATGCAACATTTAGAACGATTTATATTTTTATAATTATTAATGAGTGTTTTTTTAATAACAGCCTTTCTGACTGGTATTAGATGATATCTCATTGTGATTTTGACTTGCATTTCTCTAATGATCAGTGATAGTGAATATTTTTTCTTATGATTTTTGGGCACATTTATATCTTCTTTTTAAAAGTGTCCGTTCATGTCCTTTGCCCACTTTTTATGGGTTTGTTTCTTATAAATGTGTTTAAGTTTCTATAGATGCAGGATATTAGACCTTTGTCAGATGCATATATTGCAAAAATGTTTGCCCATTCTATAGGTTGCCTGTTTACTCTGTTTGTAGTTTCTTTGCTTTCTTTACTATGCAGAAGCTCTTTAGTTTAATTAGATCCCATTTGTCAATTTTGGCTTTTGTTGCAATTGCTTTTGGCATCTTTCTCGATAAAAAATGCTTATACACTGTTAGTTGGAGTGTAAATTAGTTCAACTACTTTGGAAGACAGTTTGGCAATTCCTCAAACACCTAAAGACAGAAATCCCCTTACTGGGTATATACTCAGAGGAATATAAACTATTCTACTATAAAGGCACATGCATGTGAATGTTCATTGCAGCACTATTCACAATACCAATGCCATGCAATCAACCTAAATGCCCATCAATGGTAGACTACATGAAGAAAATATGGTATATACACACCATGGAATACTATTCAGTCATAAAAAAGAATAGGATCATGTCCTGCAAAGGATGGAGCTGGATGCCATTAACCTTAGCAAACTACCAGAAGAACAGAAAACCAAGTACTGCATGTACTCACTTACGAATGGAAGTGAAATAATGAAAACATATGGACACATAGGGGGAACAACCCACACTGGGGCCTTTCAGACGGTGGAGAGTGGGAGAAGAGAGAGGATCAGGAAAAATAACTAATGAGTACTAGGCTTAATACCTGGGTAATGAAGTAATCTGTATTACTTTTATAGCAAACCCATTATCATTTTTGAAAAATGTACACCCAACATAGAAAAAAAAAACTATTGTCTTGTGTGCTCACTTTTGAGCACTAAGCAAATGAAAGAAAATTGGGGGAAGAGATATCGACAGAGAGGGACAGGGTGGGGGAATCAACTATCTATATATAGAGCTGACATAGGCCTGTTGTTCTTTATTTCCCAATTGTTCCTCACTTTGTCTTTCTTTCTTTTTTTTGAAATATATTTCTATATATCTTAGAATTAAATACTATTATATAAAATTCATACGTCAGAGTTTATTTTTTGTAATCACATCACATCTTTAGGAATGCTGGATTTATCTTTCACGTACACTGCTGTGCTAATTTTGTTAAGTAACCTAACAGCCAGCAATCCGACAGCTTTACTTTTCCATTAGCTTCTACGTAAATATAGAACTCAGTGTAGAAATACGTAGATGCAAATATATTTTCTCAATGCTATCAATGTCAAATTCATCCTTTTAAACTAGAATCACCTATATTTTCAAGCATAAAAGTCAGCTGGTAGAAGTCAAACACAGAATGTTCGCAACTTTGACAAATAAATTCACATGTGATATTTGGTATTTCATCAATCACTTGATTACAATGTCACATTTATAGAGCAGTGTTAGTGAACAAGGTGTACCATAAAAATTCATTTTTCTGATAAATGAAGCTTCACATTTTATGATACAGAACTTGATATTTTCAATGAAAATATTTATAAATGCATTATAGTTATGCATGTGTGTCTTTAATCAGCAGTGTTTTCTTCTCTCGAGAAGCAGCAATTGGCTATAAAAGTTATAGGGAATCAGACTTGAATTTGGATCCCAGTTTTTCTCTTTACCAACTTTATAAGCTTAATAAATTTTCCAGTCCCTTCAAGGTCTTTGTTTCCTCATTTGTTAAAAAGATAATTTTTTAAATATCCTGAATTTGAAGTGAGATATTTAACGTAAGGGACCCACTGTGTGGTGCTTGGGAAATGTTAGATAGTAAGTAAATATAATTTCCCCACATTTTTATCCACTCCCTTTGTCCTCTCATATTACAAATGTGTTGCCTTTCTAACATGCACAGTGAACTATATGTGGAATCACAGATACAAAGAGTAAAAAAACGCAGTGCCCGTTTGCCAGAGCACATGGGTATCGTCTAGTGGCAAAGGCAAAAATATAGTTTCAACTCTAAGGGACTATATTTTGTTAAAATTTATACTTTTGGTGAGAGGTATGATTTCTTGACTCAGAAATCTACCTGTATTGATTCAGAATATTACCAAAAGACTAACTCTAGCTCCCTGAGAGACAGCCAGATTAAAGGAGGCCCACACTTTTCATTGTCTTTCATTGCTCTTTTCATTGTCTCAAATGCCTTTTATAAAAAGTTCATATTTTAATCTGCCTTTACAGGACTTTAAAAGCAAGCTTTTGATAACTATAGCATTACCTTCAATATGAAGTGTGAGACAGGAGAAAGAACTGGTTGGAAAACCTGCTGAAATGCTGATTTCTGCTTTTGGTTGTTCTGACTGGCTGGATGGTGGAATGTCACCCTCCATGCAGTACCCCCAGCAGCAGATTCCCAGTGTTCCTCAGAGCATTCAGTCTGCTACTGCCCTTCAGCACTAGCCCATGACCTTCACCCTATTCAACTTGAAAATAGAACAAAAGATGAGGTGTGGGTGAGGGACAGAGTAAGAAATAAGGTATACTCAGGGTCCCTGTTGCTCATAGCCTATCATACTAATACTTCTAAAACATTTATTTAGTTTATATGGTAGATGTGACAAAATTACAGCACCGAAATGCCTGTTATCCAAGTGCTTTTCCCTAATCTGCATAGGTGTTCTTTTTATTGATATAAATGACAATGCAAAATGAATAAAATGAGTTTAAGCAAACTAAAAAAAGAGACTTCTTTTGAAACATGTTTTATAAATCCATCATAAGTAAAACTATTTAACAAAGGAAATCCTGCTATTTTAATTTTACATATCATCTATAAAAATAATAATAGGTAGTGTTTTCATGAGCCTATCTAAATAGGGAGCCTGAATCAGATCGTTTCCATATATTCTTTACCTCTGTTCATTCACAGACATTTCTGGAAAATAGTGACAAATTAGCCTACTTTCCAGATGGGAAAGACTTAACTTTGGAGAAATTAGCTTCTTCTCAAAGATCATAGAGCTTTCGAATTGTTGTGTTGAAATTCTTACCTGTTCTTTTTTTCTGAATCTTTCTGTATTGTCTCACAATAAGATGGAAAACAGAATGTTACATTTTGTGAAACTGTAGGTTAACATTTTAGAAATACATGTTTTAAGAAATGCCACACATCTACAGCCATCTGATCTTTGACAAACCTGACAAAAACAAGCAACGGGGAGTGGATTCCCTACTTAATAAATGGTGTTGGGAAAACTGGCTAGCCATATGCAGAAAGCTGAAACTGAATCCCTTCCTTACACCTTATATAAAAATTAACTCCATATGGATTAAAGATTTAAATATAAGACCTAATACCGTAAAAACCCTAGAAAAAAAACCTTGGCAATACCATTTAGGACATAGGCATAGGTAAGGACTTCATGACTAAAACACTAAAAGCAATGGCAACAAAAGCCAAATAGACAAATAGGATCTAGTTAAACTTAAGAGTTTCTGCACAGCAAGATAAACTATCATTAGAGTGAACTGGCAACCAACAAAATGGGAAAAAAATTTTGCAACCTACCTATCTGACAAAGGGCTATTGTCTATAATCTACAAAGAACTTCAACAAATTTACAAGAAAAAAAACAACCCACCCCATCCAAAATTGGGCAAAGGATATGAAAGACATTTCTTAAAACATTTATGCAGCCAACAAACATATGAAAAAAAGCTCATTATCACTAGTCATTAGAGATGTGCAAATCAAAACCACATTGAGATACCATCTCATGTCAGTTAGAGTGGTGATCATGAAAATATCTGGAGACAACAGATGCTGGAGAGGATGTGGAGAAAAAGGAAGGCTCTTACACGGTTGGTGGGAGTGTAAATTAGTTCCACCATTGTGGAAGACAGTGTGGCGATTCCTCAAATACCTAGAAATAGAAATATCATTTAACCCAGCAATTCCATTAATTGGTATATACCCAAAAGATTATAAATTGTTCTATTATAAAGACACATGCACACATGTTCACTGCAGCACTCTTTACAATAGCAAAGACTTTCAGCCAACTCAAATGCCCATCAATGATAGGCTGGATAAAGAAAATGTGGCACATATACACTGTGGAGTACTATGCAGCCATAACAAATGTTGAGTTCAAGTACTTTGCAGGGACATGGATGAATCTGGAAACCATCATTCTCAGCAAACTGACACAAGAACAGAAAACCAAACACTGCATGCTCTCACTCATAAGTGGGTGTTGAACAATGAGAACACATAGATGCAGGGAGGGGAACATCATACACTGGGGCCTGTTGGGGGGTGAAGGGACTAGGGGAGGGATAGCAGGAGGTGGGGGGATTAGGGTGGTATAACATTAGGAGAAATACCTAATGTAGATGATGAGAGGATGGATTCAGCAAACCACCAGGGCATTTGTATACCTATGTAACAATCCTGCACAATCTGCACATGTACCCCAGAACTTAAAGTATAATAATAATTTTAAAAATATGTGTCCTTAATTGAAAAATAAATTTAGTCAAAACTATGTCAAACAGTTTTATTTTGTAAGAGAATTTGGAGAGATCCTCCCAATGCGAAGAAATCAGATTTTTCCTCCCACTTTTCTACCTGTCATTATAATGGCAAAAATCTGTGAAGAATTGGGAATGACATTTGGAAGCCATTGGATAAAAAAAAAAGTCCTGTGACATGTGTGTGTCATTTACATTTTCTAGAAGAATCATGTAGAGAGATTTTGGCCACAATAAAGATAAAAAGTGTAGAAATTTATTAAGGGAGTGATTTGTTTAAAATTCAGGTTATGTTTCTCTACTCAGACAGTGAGAAAACAATTAAATTGTATCTGTATGAATATTTTCATATAACATTACTATTGAAATATGCATATGTTAGACCTATCTTGAATATTGTGGTTACTTCTAAACTTGAACTTTTAAAGACAACTTTGAGTTAAATATAGGGTGTCTAAAGAAGCTATATTATGAAAATACTGTTTAGCTATGATTAAGCTATGAAAAAGACAGCTCATAAACACATAATGACCAGGTCTATGTATTAGAATAATTATTATGTGTTAAAACATGTTTTAACAGATGTTGCCATAGACTCTAGGGAATAGAATAGCATCCCTAAAGGAAAAAAAAAAAAAAAAAAAAAGACAAGGTTGAGCTCCTTGTAAGCAATTCAGAAGCATTTGGAGTTGCCCAACCATGAGATTCTATGTCCTGATGATATTAGCTCCTCATATCTGCTTGAGTTTGAGCCAAGATGATATAATCCATTTTGCAAAATATTGAAGAAGAGATTGGATAAATGTTCAATGAGTAGTTACAGACAATATACACTGCAAGTTTCCTTTCATTTGCAATAATCTATGAATTTTATGTAGCGATTTTTTGATAAATGTTTTTGGAGTAGACCATGAGGAAAAAAAAATAACTATTTGGACTGGATCACATGCTTACTGAAAACCCAAATTATTTCCATGAATGACATGCTACAAATGTAATTAACACCTGGGTGGAAGAGTGACATTCTTCCTTCCTGGGTGGAAGAGTCAGAGGAAGCCTTCAACCTTTGGTAATTTGTCTGTTCGGGTATGACTTTTTCCCTTGAGATGTACTATTTTAATTAAGAGTTATATTTATCTAAAATTTATTAACCAAATTAAATCAATATCACCACTCATTAAGCGCACTGAAGATGCACAATACTGGATTTGCATATGAATCCACTTTTCATTTCCTTCTCAAACATCAGTGTGCCACCTGCTAATCAAAATGTGATTCCTGAGTTGAATCTTCAAAATTACAACAGTACAATCATTCCTCCATTCCTCCCCTTCTAGAGGTAAGAAACAGTGTCCGAATTTAAAGAAATTAAGGAAATAGAAACAAATGGAAGTGGTTTTAAGAAAGTATACTTCTGGCATCAGCTTAGAGTAAGATAAAAAAAAAAAAAAATCCAGACATGTAACATAGGTTGCCACTTACAATGGTATGAAAGATTTGTGAAGCGAGTTTGTATTTAGTTGTTCAACAAATGCTGACTGTCCATGAAGCACATGATTATTGGGAGATATTTTCCTGTAGGAAGATAAAGTCTGGTGCAGTACAAAGGCAAACATCGAATTGATTCAACCATGCATCCTAAAGGTTTTTAGCAGAGTATTAGGACATAGGGATGCTTAATTGAGACCGAGGGAAGCTGATAAGTAAAACAAAATATTAACGTGGTAAAAAATGGCAATAAAGAAAAACAAAGTTAAATTATATACAACAAATAAAGTGTATTTGAACTTTAGAGGCTGTGAAAATTCAGGTTCTTGAGATGGCATACTGTAAATATGCTCATTTACACAGTACCAAAGTGATATAGATTTCTGCCTTATGCAGCATTGCAGTTGATCTTCAGTGCTTTCTGTCAGTGAGGGTCAAAAATGTTGTTTAAATAAAAGTACCATAATGACACAGATTTATAGAAGGATTTCTTGTTGTTTATTTAAAATGAAGAAAAATGATCTTTCTATCAATCTCTGAACTCCACTTGGTCTTTTTTGTCTACAACAGGCTCTACTGCAGTAAATCCATCATAGCAGGGTTTGTGAGTTGCTTGTACAAGGCATTGCTGCTAACGATGATTGCACTCACTTCACTGGCAGCTTGAGGAGGAGGCACTGTGGATATCAAGTTGAAGTGTGGAGGGTGGTCAGAAAAAAAACATGACATATATCTGTGAGAGAAGAGAGTGAGTGATCAGGAAGAATATAGGCTGTAAGACAGAGAAGTAACACACCTGGAAAGTAACCTGGCAGCAAATAACACACCACTAACTAGAACTTTGGGGGTAGCCAAAAAGCAGGCATTGGAATTTGAATTCAGGTTTTTCGTGAGTGCCTCTGATGGCATTACATGAGTTGTGGCATGCTTTGCCACGTATATTTCTGCATTCCAAGAACAAAATGTTTTTTGAAGTGCGAATCACAGACTCTGATTGATGTGTTGTTATTTTATTTTACCACTCATCTTGTTTTCAAGGCTAATTTAGTGGGACACATTGGACAGTCTCACACTTCCCACCTCCAAGAACAGAAATGATAGGATTAATAACACTGCCCAACAGCTGGTCCAACCCTTGTGAGTTAGAAATGCTAATAGGAAATTACAGCATGTTGGAATTGGCTTCAGTGTTGAGAATACACTGTGTCTCACTGCTAAAATTCTCATGCTACCTTTATTTTTATTTACCAGGCTGGTTTCCCAGTTTTAATGACGGATGTTTGTGAATAAACAAATAAATGGTTGTTTATAATAGCTGTCCAACTCAGAGGTAGAGACACAAAGATAACTGACTACTAATAGGAGAATAGTGCTGTAATGAAAATTCCTGTGTTATTTAACTTGTAAGGTTTTGAGGTTTCTCTCTAAAGTTACAATTGTGTTTCTAAACAGAGATAATAAAACCCAACATAAGAGACATATGCAGATCAAAGATAAGATTAAACGTAAGAGGTAGAGGGTATCTCTGTATGGTCTTTGACATGTTTTCACCTATCTTTGCATGATTAATAATCTAAATAAAAATTATTAATGTATGTACATATAAACTAAATTTGCTCAGTATTTATTAACATCCTGTGTATACCACATAAAATATATCACACCTTCTACCTTTGAAAATGGTATAATCTCATTGATTTACTTATTCTGCAAGTACTTATTTAATTTCATTGTGACTCAGGCATGGATGGCATTGCTTAAATAAAATGACCTGCTACCTTCCAGAAGCAGCTTGCGGTGTGAGAGATTAAATTTATATAGATAAAACATGAAAACATTGGTACAATACTGAGGTGTGTATTATAGGAGAAGTATCCAGGAATCTGTATTCAGTTGCGTAAGTAAGGTTTCCTCTCCTGCAGATCTTTACAGGGCATATTCATACTTTGGAAGGATTGAGAGCATCACCATCTATTTCTAGCCTGAATAGTGACATTAATCTGGCTCTTATTGGGGTGGCCTTCACATGCCCATATCTGAATTGGAAAGCTACAAGAATCCAGATAAGTAAAAGTCCATTATGCGCAAGTCTTGTTCTGTAGGGCACAATATTCTTGATGAGTAGTAGAGGATGTATAAAATCTGGATAGGCAGAAAGAAGATTACTTTTGCTCAAGAAAGAAATAAAATATAAGCAAACCCTAGAAGTGGGAGTGACAGGAAGCAGGAGAAAAATGGAGAGGAGAGCAGCTTGCAGCAGTAGATGTTTGCTGCTAGAAGATGGAGCTGCAGAGGGGCACTAGCTCTGGGACGGGGAAGACCCTAAACAGCAAGCAGAGAGCACAAAGTTGTCTCCAGAAAGAGCATCCAAGCAGGTTTCCTTGAATGCTAAATCTTTCATTATAAATGTTACCAATGAAGAACTTTAACACAGACAAAGGGACAATGTGAACTATAAGACATGCGGGTCTAATGCCATTTTGCAATCTGAGGGAAAGAGGCAGAGAAAGAGAGAGATTGAGACCAAGATACTTTTATGTTTGTTGTTGGCAGCAAGCAACTGATATCCTAGTCGAAGCTGACAGTTGATTGATTCGAGGGATTACCCTAGTCTGCATTCTATTAGGCTGGAATTAGATCTATTTATTAAACTGTGCAATGTCTTCATGATTATAGTCCAGAGCCATTTTTAACCATAATAGCTTGTTCTTCATGCAAAAGCTTATTAAGGGGACTTGGAGATAAGCTGAGCATTTGTATCACGGGGTGGGGATACACATTTAATATCCTCCATCAATTTTCCAAGAGGGAAAAATACAAGTGTTGCAATATGATGATCAATACAACATAGTGGTACATGGAGCCAACTTGTATGTTATAAATTAGAATCTCAATATTGCTTTGCATGTTTGGGTGTAGGTGCATTTAAATCAAGACAGGAAACTGACACCTCAGCAATCTGTTCTCACCCCAAACATCTAATCCTTTCCCGCCTCCTCTAACACCTGTCTTTGGTTGCACAGGGGATAGGATAGAGTTCGAGGGTGCAAGAATGTGGGACAACCTACTCCTTGCTTTGCAAAAACACCAAGTAAATTTTGATCTTATTCATTTCTACTTCAACTAAAATAATTAACCGAGGGGGGACAAGGAGTTAGCAAGATAAATGAAGAACTGCCCAAAGTTGAATATTAACCAGATTGCTTTCTTTTGTATATTGTTATCTCGTTGGATAATATACTGTTATTTCATAAAATTTGGTAAAATAAAAAAAACAATAAAATGAACACATATAACTATCAATTTCTTTATATATAATAATCAATAAAATTAAGCATTCTTGTTTACCCTTTCCAAGTAATGTAGAAATCCAATACCTATATAATTTTCACATCAGATACGTCCATAGAATGATCTCTCCCTCCCCCAAAAAACAGCTCATGCAAATTCCAAAAACATGTGTTCTTTCTCTGAATGAGATAATTTGGCATGGTGGCTGAGATGTCATATAAGCTTAACTGTGAATTTATAATTAATTCTTAGTCTGTTTGAACCCCTAATCTCACCATTTCTAAAGCTTGGGTAGAATTTACTTGACAAGGAGGTGGTAAAGTTCAAATGAGATGCATAAACAGGGAGGCTTGTACAGAGAGGGGCTTCAATAAATTTTAGTCCCTCCACAGAGAGTGCTGCATGGTGACTTAAGTGTCAAAAGTGTCAAATGCCATAGCGTTTTAATAATGACCTTAACCTATCATCACCAAGTGCTGGAGCCAAGATTATAATTCTCATTCATATTGACTTTCCTTTTGGTGCTTGCAATGGTCAGTTATACAGTCATTCCTGGTTTGTTTAGAGCCATAAATCATCTCATGCAAGAAAACAGCTGTGCTTTGCCAAAATGGTAATCACCATTGAACTTTACCGAATTGAGACAAAGTACATACTGAAGGCTTTTTACAAGCTAGCTTTCAGCCTGAACTGAGCAAAGCATGCCGTATTTACTCTGTCAGTAATCTTGACAAGAGTTGATGGTGTCAAATTGTAACATATAAGGGCAAAATTTCAGTCATTGTGACAAGCAGCAGTGAAATGCTTGCTAAGCAGCAGGAAGTTCCTGGTAGTTCAGAAATAACGCCTGCACACGGTGCAGAGAAAGCAGACTTGCTCCCAATCTCACACGGATATACTTCATTTGAGGAAGACACGCAATGATACATCTCGAACAGATCAGATTTGCAACAAATAAACGCCCCATAAATACATTTACATGACTCTTCTTATTTAAACCAGATGACCTCTTCAGAAACGTTGGACAGGTGTCTTATTTTCTGTAAATACTTCACTGGTGCACCCTCTCCAGATATCTCTCCCCTGCCAAGCTTCACAATACTTCTAATAAAGTTCATTTAGTAATGAGAAAGCAGTTTGGAACTTGGGAAATTGGTCTAAAGGCGGTGAATAGCTTTGAGGGATATTTCTCTCCTACCATGGATAGAACAAGTGGATTTTCTCCAGGGACTGGTCTTAAGCTCCTCAAAGTACACATGCCTCCTAATTTCAGATTCTCCAATCCTCCATTTCAGTAACTAGTGTCCAGGTCAAAGTTTAACTTTGTTTCTTGGGGTCTTCGTAACCTGTGTTTTATTACAGATTATCCTCTCTTCTGATGACCTAGGGATGTCAATTTAACTAACAGAGTCAAGTAGCTGTCCCTGGACTAGTAAGGATAATCTAGGAGACATTATTACTATGCTCATTAAGCTTTGGCTTATCAAGTTTGACTCACAGAAACAATCTTACTTTCCAGTTTTTAATCCCAGTTTTGAAACTGCCTTGCATAGCAAATACAACAATTGAAATATTATTTTAATTTGGAATGACTTCAGGATCTGTTAGAGATTGTGAGGAATCTGAATCTCCACCTTGCAACAGTTCAGCCCTCCCAACTCATGCTGGCAAGAGATGGTGGGCCTTGCTGTGCTTCCTGCTTAGTAGTGCTCAAATGGAAGAGGGCACACTTGTAAGAGAAGCTGTTTATTTAGACAGCTGATGTTCAATCCGAATCCAGACATTTCCATGTGCCCAGTCCCAGCTAAGCTAATAAGGAAGACAGAAGTAGACCAAGGCTGAAACTCAATCTGCTCATAAAGAAAGGAATCCTCCCAAAATAACCTTTGAACACATGTCCCAGGGGTTAGAAGAAGACAGTGGGACAGAAGAAGAAGAAGGAAGAAAAAGGAAAGAAGAAAGAAGAAAAAGAAGAGGAGGAGGAGGTGGTGGTGGAGGTGGTAGAGGTAATATACATTAATTGGAAATGGTGATAAAAGTATTTTATATTTGAGGCCTTCAAGTGAGCAAAATGAAGACTTTTGCATCACTTTTCCAAAAAAATATGTCCCTAATGGGTACTTTGAAATAATAAATACTTTGTTTTCCCTACTCCCTTTTGGGAAACCTGGGGGAGCAGCTGTCTCGTTCAAGAAACAGAGAGACATTCTTCTTCCCTGACACTGTACCAATACTTCTACACTCAAAAAAAGAAAAAAAAAAAGAAAGAATCCAAAATCTTGGTTCTCTTTCTAGGGCTGCTACTGAAGAGTGTCCACAATGCTGTTTGCAATCTGGCATTTATTTCTACTATAGGCCACACAGCGCAGGAGACACCTGTGCTATTCCCCAGCTTCTGCCGGAGTCGAGCAATGGTGCAACACGGAGAACCCATGGAGCTCTGCCATGGAGGCTATACTTTTAGCTTAGACTCCATTAGAAACTGACCTCTTCAATCTGAATGTCTTCCCCATTGCCCCTGAGTAGGGTGGCAGAAGCAATACATCAGTACCTACTCTAATAGTTAACATCTGTAATTAGAGATGTACAAAATTTACGTAACTCCTTTAACGTTCCCAAAGCCATATGAAGGAAGGATGATTATTTTTCTTGCCATTGGACAGATAAGCAAACTAAGGCTTTGAAAGCTTCAATAAATTTACATGTAGCTTTGGCCCAGAGCAAGAACACCGCATCATTTTTCATCTATACTGTGGGTTACCAAGTGAAGCAAGCAGATGGCTTGACAAGACACAGAGGAAGAACCTTAGTTCCTTGGAATTTAGGTGCAAGCAATAAACGGTGGAGGACTGTCCAGGCCCAGTGAAGAAGTGAACGTTCCAGTATCTACACTGTTGATGTTACTAGGACCAGACACTCATGGAAAAGGACAGTGAACTCCTGAATTTGACTTACAAGTAAATACATAGAAAGCATATTAAAATTTCCTTTCAGTGTGTGAGAGCCACAGTTCCTATTATTGTATTCTTTCTGGAGCCTTACAGTAGCGGGGGAAAGCAAACCTTCAGGAGGCGCTATGCATCAATTCATGAGTTCAGTGAATGTGATCACACTATTCAAAAGATAGTATGTCATTAAGAGAGAGGGCTCAGGAAACAAAGAGCCAGAGGGTATTAGGTATTTGATTTTGAGCAAGTTACTTGTTCTTTCTGTGCCTCAATTTCCTCATTTGTAAAATAAGAAAAATAATATATATCCTTTGTAATAGTTATGAGTATTCTATGAATTCACACACACAAAATCCTTGAAACAGTGGCTGTCACACACTGAATGCTTAATAAATAGACATATTAATATAGTCAATGATTGATACCCAGAATGGATAAGTAATTCCTCCTCCACCCACCTGAGAGAAATATGTCTTAATCAATTCATTCCTGTGGATACTAGTTTTTTAAGGACATATTCTCAGAGAGCCAAAGCTTTTGGGTAAACCACTGGGATCTGGAGACTGATGTCACAGATTCACACCACAGCTGCTTGCCTGACCTGCGTCAAATGTGCTTTTGGAAGGAAGCTTATCCAATACCATTTTAATATCTTCAGATGTTTTCTCTACCTTGGCAAGATGATTTCTAGCTACAGCATAGACTGGCTTTAGGTTCTCTGTTCAGAGTAAAGGTACCAAAATGAAAAGGGATCCAACATACAGGGATACAATATGATGACTAGAAAATATTAACATCTGTGGCTCCTAAGCCAGGTTTTTGATTTTTAAAGCATTACTCAAATTACATAAACCATATTTCCCCTACTGCTGCCACCAAAATGTAGGTTTTGTACATTTTCACCACTAAACACACACGCACGCACACACACATATAATTTGCTAGTAATGATTTAATATTTTTCTAAAAATAGAAAATCAAGGTTGAGTCTCATTCTTCAGTATAAAACAAGAACCTTCTGGAAGCTATGTGATACTAGAAATATTTTCAAACCAGTCATAAAATAATCCAAGACCTCTTTCATGTGTTAAAACTATTGAGCTTACTTTTATTATGATTCAGCTGAAGCACACGTAACCCTAAGGCATGTTGGAAATTATAATTTAACATATAGAATCAGAGAGAGAATAAAAGAGAAATCAACAGGGAGCTAAAAGCAACCAATCAAAAGTGAATTATTTTGACAAATGTGCAAGTTTGAGATATAGTAATAAAATGTGTAATAGGGACACACTGAAGTCCAAAATAAGATCAGGAATAGTATTTGCAGAATTCTTCCATGTAACTAGGATTGAAGCGTAATGATTCATTTAGTTGAGATTTGAGTAGAATAAAATAAACATATCTATTCATAATTGTAATTCAAAATTCTTTCCCTGCCTAGAGAGTGAGGTCTGACTTATATCAAGGGACATAAGAAGTATGCTGATTTTATTCCTTTTATTACAAGTACAGCTCCCTGGGGCAAGGCCAGCTGGTGAAAATTCACATAGGCTGGTATACTGTGGGCCTTTATTTACAAGGCATTAAAAATACATCAGGAAGACAAAAGAATACTCCAAACAATAAACTTGAACAGCTATGAACCCTGGTGCAGTGCAGCTGTTTTCCCAATCCAAGGCAAACCATAGTTCTCTCTTGTCACTGAACTTTCTTTCACTTATTCCTCTTGAGCTTCCTCCAGTGGAAAGGGACCTTCTTGGAGTCTGTATTATGTCAAAATTTGAACTGCTTTGATGTGAGCAACATAGGAGAGTATGTTTTATGTTTTGTTTTGCTGTGGAAATATTTACTAGAGACGATTCTTGTTGCTTTTCATAGATATGTGACTGCAGAGTGTCAGTCAGGTTGACTCAAGAAGCTGCCAGCTAAGTCATCCTAATTTTTTTTTTATTCTCAGAGATTTTAGGTATTTTAGGAGATTGGTTTGTCAACCAAGTAACATGCAGATTTGCAAAGAAAATTAGAAAAGGCAGAAAATTAGGTGTAAAATGACCCTACTGGCAGAAATAAACATTTTGAGGAAGCAATGGGGCATTTTATAGGCAGATAAACATTCTTGTTTTAAGTGAGCATTTTTAAAACAAAGCTACCTTATGGATTATAAACATTCATACATGATTTGCACCTATGAAAATATTTGTAGAGCATTGCATTGTAGTAAAGAATGTGAGTTTGGGCGTCAGGACTATTAGTTTCAAATCACAACTTCACTTTTGCTAACCTCTCTGTGCCTGTTTCCTTGTATATAATGCAAGAATATCTATTTTATAGTTTTCTTTTGCCTGGTAAATTGCATGTACTCAATAAAGGTTGGATATTGCAATTTTTGTGTACTTTCATCTTATTTTTTTCTTAGTATTAGGATGATTGATTGTCACATTCGGACTTAAATGAGGCTTTATTTTGCTACTTAAAAGATTTCATTTAACAGATCCAATAAAGTATTAGTCAAAAGGAGAGCCACTAGTAAGCTTTGGACCATCTGACTGTGGTATTTCCTACACCCTGAAACATGGCAGGGTGGAGAGCTTTAAAAACAAGCCAGGGCCGGGCGCAGTGGCTCAAGCCTGTAATCCCAGCACTTTGGGAGGCCGAGGCGGGTGGATCATGAGGTCAAGAGATCGAGACCATCCTGGTCAACATGGTGAAACCCCGTCTCTACTAAAAATACAAAAAATTAGCTGGGCATGGTGGCGCGTGCCTATAATCCCAGCTACTCAGGAGGCTGAGGCAAGAGAATTGCCTGAACCCAGGAGGCGGAGGTTGCTGTGAGCCCAGATCACGCCATTGCACTCCAGCCTGGGTAACATGAGTGAAACTCCGTCTCAAAAAAAAAAAAAAAAAAAAAAAACAAGCCAGAATTTGAAACCCAAGTTTTTCACTTAACAATTATGTGACATCAGAAAGGTTGTTCTCCTTTTTCTGGGATAAAAGAATACAAAGGTGTCCAGTTACAGTGACTCACGCCTGAAATCCCAGCACTTTGGGAGGCCGAGGCAGGCAGGTAGCCAGAGGTCAGGAGGTTGAGACCAGCCTGGCCAACATGGTGAAACACTGTTTCTACTAAAAATACAAAAATTAGCTGGTTGTGGTGGCCAAGACCTGTAATCCCAGCTACTCTGGAGGATGAGGCAGGAGAATCACTTGAACCTGGTAGGTGGAGATTGTAGTGAGCTGAGATCATGCCATTGCACTCCAGCCTGGGAGATACAGCAATACTCCATCCCAAAAATAAAAAAAAAAAAAAAAAAAAAAAGATCTGCCTCATCCCAGGATAGATAGCAGCAAAGATCAACAAATCCATTTATCTTAACTTGATAGGGAAAAATGACAGAGACTGACGGAAGCATCACATTTTCTTTAATTAGTCTTGGTCTGGGGTCCCTTGGTAGAACCCAAGAGGTTTAGAAAGAGCTGCTCAGAATCCGTTTCCATCCTCCTCCCTTTCTTTCTAATTCAGTTCATTCTGTGAATATTCTGTGTTTTTCTCTTTAACAGCTTAACCCTGGGAAGAGAGACAAATACTAAGCTTGCTTAATACTTTATCATGAATTCTTTCCAGCTTCATGATGGTACTTTCACCTTGTATTCAATTATCTGTTTACACATTTTGTATTCTCAGCTAGAATTTGATATGCTCTTCTGCACAAAGTCCATGGCAATTAGCACAGTGACAGCCACATAGTCAGAAATTCAACACATATTTATTGAAAAACAAAATCAGTAATTGGTCCCACTGACATCTGAGGAAGAAATAAATAAAAAGAGCTCCCCACAGTGATTATTTGGGACATGCTGTATGAGGAACTGACATATTAATTCCAGCTTGCATTATTACGTAAATGGCTCCAGTAACCAGACCTGTTCCGTGTACAGTTGCCAAATATATGTAAAACATCTGTTAAGTTCTGAGCTTTCTAGTAAATCTAACACTGAAAATGGTCTTTTTACTGAATAAGCAGATGGCAGTAGTTTGCTAGGAGAGTGATAAAGAAACAGCCCCATTTTACATTAAGGTCAAAGCAGAAATAGAAGAAAACTGTTAATATTGGTCCACAATATCAGTGATCATGGCAATAAAAACAGGATATGCAAGAATCAGATTTCTTATGTTTTGATTTAAAATGTGAACCGATAAAATGCAAGGTATCCATGAGTTTCTTGGGTTATTAAAGCAAACAACATAGCCAGGTGCTGTGGCTCACACCTGTAATCCCAGCACTTTGGGAGGGTAAGGCAGGCAGATCACCAGAGATCAGGAGTTCAAGACCAGTCTGGCCAACATGGTGAAACCCCATCTGTAGTAAAAATACAAAAATTAGCTAGGCATGGTGGCAGGCCCCTATAGTCTCAGGTACTGGGTAGGCTGAGGCAGGAGAATCGTTTGAACCCAGGAGGTGGTAATTGCAGTGAGCCAAACTCACACCACTACAGTCCAGCCTAGGCCAGAGTGAGACTCCATCTCAATCAATCAAGGAAGCAAGCAAGCAAACAATAGAAGCAGCATGCTTGGGCTCTTAAACACGCTCATGAATAAACCCACTAATAATCTTTGGCACTTGGAGCCCAATTATTATGTTTTTGTTTCTGCTTTTTATTTTTAATTTTCTCCCTTCACAGAAGTGGAGCTCAGTAGGGAAATAAGATGGTGTGTTTTTTTTTTTTTTTTTTTTTTTTTTTTGAAAGAAATTTTCACTAAATTTTTAAAACCCTCCTTAAGTAGAAAAAAAAAAAAAAAAAAAAGCCTAAATAATTAATCCCTTGTAACAGTGGCATGGATTTCAGTGTCACAAGCCATTGGTTTTCAACACAGTTTTAACCACTTTATAGCTGCTAGACCTTTGTCATATTAAATAGCATCTTTTTCCTATTCTCCTACTGCAATGTTTAACAGAACAAAGGAGAATTGATATCAGCTTTGGATTAGAAGAGCCTGGCGTGTGAAGCCTAGATCAACAGTGACTTGGGAAAATAATATCTTTTTTTTTTCTTCATTTATTTTATTGCATTTTAGGTTTTGGGGTACATGTGAAGAACATGCAAGATTGTTGCATCGGTACACACGTGGCTGTGTGATTTGCTGCCTTCCTCCCCATCACCTACATCTGGCATCTCTCCCCTTGCTATCTCTCCCCAACCCCCCACCCCCACCGTCCCTCCCCTATTTCCCCCCAACTGACCCCAGTGTGTAGTGCTTCCCTCCCTGTGTCCATGTGTTCTCATTGTTCAACACCCGCCTATGAGTGAGAACATGCAGTGTTTGATCTTCTGCTCATCTGTCAGTTTGCTGAAAATGATGGTTTCCAGGTTCATCCATGTCCCTACAAAGGACACAAACTCATCGTTTTTGATGACTGCATAATATTCCATGGTGTATATGTGCCACATTTTCCCTGTCCAGTCTATCATCAATGGGAATTTGGGTTGGTTCCAGGTCTTTGCTATTGCAAACAGTGCTGCAATGAACATTCGTGTGCATGTGTCCTTACAGCAGAATGATTTATAATCCTTTGAAAATGATATATTGGTGAAATCCTGCTGTAAAGGAGATGATGAATCTGGCATGGTTGTTTTGGGCACTGAAGAGCGTGTAGAAGCACAGGGAGTGCCCACGATGATTACCATATGAATGCCAAGTTGTTTCATTATCACTTCCTGCCCCTCCTTGCCTCAAATCCCCTACCCAATCTATACCATCTCCAGATTGAGTATTGCAACAATGGAAATCAAATGATATTGAAGTGACCACACTAGGACCATGAATTCCTCCATTCTCACTTGTAGGGAAAGGCCACTGGAAAGTAGTTGTTCTGTCTGTGTCTAGATACAGACCAGAAAACCATCTGTAAATGGACCTTTTCATGAAGGGAGATCTGACTGTATATGTGAAAACTGAAATGAGAAGAGAGATCTTTCTTTGAAAAGACCTCTGTGTTCACAACCACAGCCCTGGATACGCTCACACAGCCTTTAGGAAGAGAACCGTTAAATCAGCACATAAAAAAATACACTGTGGCTTGTAGGGATGTACTAAGAAATAAATGGGGAAAGAATGAGGCAATAGAAAAAGTAAGATCTACAGATTTGTGTCTTATATTCTCTCTACTTCCTGTCGCAGGGTGTTATAGGTCTCTTTAATGCCTTCTTCTCACTCCTCCCGACCACGCTGGCTGCAGACGCTCACATAGGTCCCTCTCTCTTTAACTCTGAGGTTGTAGAATGCAGTCAATAGCCCACCATCAAACTGCTCCACTTTTCTTGGTGCTATTTTCACATGTGTGCTTCTTTTCTAAAACTTCCTTCTCTCTAGCTTGCATTTGTTGCATTATTAATTATGATGATAATGAAATAATCCATAAAAGAGCAATTTTTTTCAATGATAATGAGAATGCTAAAAATGTCCTCCCGCTCTGCAGTAAGAAAGCTGAACTCAGGAGGACTTTTTTTTTTTTTTTTTTTTTTTGCCTTCAAGCTCTGGGATACATGCACTGAATGTGCAGGTTTCTTACATAGGTATACAATGTGACATGGTTGATTGCTACTGCTACACCCATCAACCCATCATCTAGGTTTTAAGCCTCTCATACATTAGGTATTTGTCCTAATGATCTCTCTTCCTTTGCCCCCCACCCATCGTCAGGCCTCAGTGTGTGATGTTCCCGCCCCACCCTGTGTCCAGCTGTTCTCACTGTTCAACTCCCACTTATGAGTGAGAACATGAGGTGTTTGATTTTCTGTTCCTGTGTTAGTTTGCTGAGAATGATGGTTTCCAGCTTCATCCATGACCCTGCAAAGGACACAAACTCACCCTTTTTTATGGCTGCGTAGTATTTCATGGTATATTTGTGCCATATTTTCTTTATCCAGTTTATCATTGACAGGCATGGAAATTGGTTTTTAGTTATTATTAATAATCAATAATAACCTATTGCGTGACTGACTACTCTCTCCTGGGCTCAGTAAAACAGTGAGGCAAGAATCCTTACCTTCATAATGATTCCACACACAGGAAATACAAATAACAAAAAAAAAAATAAGTAACAATATCATATGATGTAACAAGAGGAGGTCCAGGATGAACCATGATTAAATACTAGAGAAATGGCATAAAGACAATGCTTACCTTATGGATACATAAAACAAAGGGACCTGGCATGGCACAGACTGTTCAACACAGATGCAACTTGAGCAGGAGCTTTCAAATGATTTGCAGGATGGAGAAAAGAGGGAAGTCATTTCTGTTGGGAAAACTGCATGAGCAAAGATAAGATTTCAGAAACAATCTAAGGTGGGTGGATCACTTGAGCCCAGGTGTTTGAGACCAGCCTATGCAACATGGAAAAACCATGTCTCTACAAAATATAAAATACAAAAAGTAGCTGGGTGTGGGGAAATGCACCTGAAGTCCCAGCCACTCAGGGGGGCTGAAGTGGGAGGAATGATTGAGCCCAGGAGTGAGAGGCTGCAGAGAGACACGATTGCACCACTTTGGTGACAGAGTAAGACCTCGTGAAGAAAAAGAAGAAGAAAAAAGAAGAAAGAAGAAGAACACTCTAGGTTTATAAGACAGTGGAACTATTTTGTATGCATGATACAATAATTGTCAATGCTTGACCTTGTACATGCGCCAAAACACATAGAACTGTACACCACAAGAAGTAAACCTTAATGTGAACTATAGATTTTAAATAATAATGATGTCTCACTATTGCTTCATCAGTTGTGACTAATGTATAACACATATTCAAAATGTTAGTAAGAGAGGAAAGCAGGTGAAGACAGCAGGTGAAAAGGGGTATGGTGGACTCTGTATTGTCTGTTTAATCTTCTGTAAATTGAACACTACTATAAAAATATAGCTTATTAAAACAAAACCCATTTAACTGCCAAAACATCATATAAACCCAAAAGCTTGCCAGAGTCATGTGACTCTTCTCTGGTTTCAAAGTCTGCGTGGCCCACTGCTGATTCTCTGTCACAGAGTTTTGTAAACTTTTCATCCTCTTTTGACAACATCCTTGTCTTTGGGAGTAAGGTGCGGTACTTAAGTGTTTATGCTGTTTCACAGATTGCTTTTCTGGTTGCAATACTAAGCTATGTGCTGTGTCTTATTTTTGATGTTACTAGAATGTGTGGATTTTTATCAATGTTAATAATAATCTAACAAAATAAACAGGTGATTTCGTGAATATTTGGAAAGGCACCTAGAAAAAAAATGAAAAAAATGAACTTACTACCAGCCATTTATGTCATTGTTTAGATTTGCATCAGTCAAAAGTATTTATTTTGTGTGTGTTAAGACTTTTTTTTCATGCTATGATGTTTTTAAAATGCATCTTTCTTTTGAGTCTTAAATTAGTCATTATCTAAACTTTGATCAAGATTGCTGTGACACATTGGTTTCCAGAATGTCTTTATGATTTCCTTGAAAGATAATATGATATTGGTGATAAAGAAAAAGGAGATGGGGTGGGACGTGTTATTTTTGTCTTGAAGCTGTAACAACCTCAAAGTCAATGGTTTAAAACAACACAAATATATGATGTTGTGATTCTTTAGGTCAAACAGTCAAAGTAACCCTTAGTTAAAATTAAGGTGCAGGCAAGGCTTTCTTCTTTCTGTAGGCTTCAGGAGAGAATCTGTTTTATATTTTTGTTTTTTGTTTTTTTGTTTTGTTTTGTTTTTTTACTTTTTCTAGTTAATAAAGATAACTCGTATTCCTTGGCTTGTAGACACTTCCTCCATCTACAAATCATATTATTCAAACCTATTCTTCACCATCATATCACCTTTTCTGACTATGATCCTCTTGCCTCTCTTTTACAAAAACTTTTGATGACTATACTGGACCAGCCAGGGTATTCTAGGATAAGAGCTCCATATGAAGATCTTTAACTTGATCACATATGCAAAGTTCCTTTTGCCAAGTCTCTTTCCTGAGGATTAGGATGTTGACATTCTTTGGGAGTCACTGTGCAGCCTTGAATCGAGGGCTAAATTAGAAGGTGTGTGCAGATTACTTATCAGATTGAGGAATTAAAAAGGAGAATTATAGGAAATGAATTAAAAAATAAGAAAATCCAGTAATGGAAGAACGAAGAACCAAGGGTATCAGTGAACCTTAAGTATACCACCTAGTATAGAGGGTGCTTTTAATGAAATTTATTACCAAGAAGACCCTTGTAGATATGTCATTTGATATACAGAAAATCTGGGTTTGAGGTGCCTTTATTAAGCTTACTTGGCAATTAGAATAATCAATATGCAAAATCATTTTCTCATTTTCAATTTGGTATATCATACAGCTCTGCAATTTGTAAAGATTTACAGGGGAAAAGATTAGATAATGTGATTTGACTCTAGTATGTAAATTTGCCTCTTGTTTCCTGTCTATGTTCAATTTATGAGTAGAAAAGTTACATGCTTCTTCAAAGGTTTAATGTAAATGTTTTCTTTCATTTTTTCCCACTAAATAGTTGATTATAATAAACATGATAGGGTTTACAGGGGGTACTCTTTAAAAATCATGTTGTTTTATGTCAAATAATGACTTTGAGAGTAGAGACAAACAGGTTTAGGCCTATGCTACTTAGTAAATATAATTGAAAATTTCACCTGTGTCTCAATTTTATATCTAAAATATGGGTATACTAAGGCCTTCCTTTTTGATATTTTTGATAACCCAATGGGATTACATATAAAAACACCCAAGATAATATATTAGTTATTATACATTGGCTCTAGTGGCTCAGTAAATTATCATCATAGTTCAGTAAATACAGGATATCCATTCATCGATTCATTCATTTTACTGAATATTTACAATATGTTAGAGAGCAGGCTGGAGCTGGTGAAATCCATAATACATTTGAGAATAGAGTGAAGTCTTCCTTGTGGATGCCAAACCCATAGCACTTAGCTCAATTCCTGCTAAAAAGTAGTTTTCTAATTACTGTGTGATTAATAAATATATGGATTAATGACACAAACCATCTTCAATGAAAATTCTGTTTTTAGTTACTAGG
The DNA here is from genome assembly GCF_009761245.1 of Sapajus apella. Lineage (NCBI taxonomy): Eukaryota > Metazoa > Chordata > Mammalia > Primates > Cebidae > Sapajus > Sapajus apella. The sequence continues at coordinate 1,562,784 of NW_022437060.1, forward strand.
GTTTGGGGAAAGAAAATGAAGCAATACAAATTGATATGGTGGTGCTGAAAGGCAGCACTGAGAGCTTGGTGCACCCAGAGGAGAAATGCTTACTGGAGAAGAGTTTCTGAATTTCTTCCAGATGACGAAGTGGGACATTCATTAGATGTCCCACTAGACATCTATGCCAGGAACTAGAACATTATATATGAAGAGGAAAGCAGAGGTTTAACCTGGGAGGTAAGGGAGGTTTAAAAACATTTATCTGGACATCAGAGAACATGGTGGAGTAGACACTTTCAAGTGTCTATTCCTCCGCAGAAGCATAAAAAAAATTATTAATAAGCTATTGCAATAACTTCTATTACAACCCTAGAAAACAGCGGTTTATACCACCTAAGAGAACGCGGAATGCAGGAAAGGGCAACTTTAGAGTGGTAGGAGCTTTGTGGCACTTTTACTTGTTCTTGCCCCACCCTTTCCTGACATTCAGTGGTCTTAAAAAGGACAGCCCCACCAGGAGTGTGGGACACTGGTCACTTGCCCTGGAGGGTGCAAAGCAGATCGTATTTGCAGATAATTGGGATTTCTTTTTTTTTTTTTTTAGAGACAGAGACTTACTCTGTTGCCTAGGATGGAGTGCAGTGGCACAAATACAGCTCACTGCAGCCTTCAAACTCCTAGGCTCAAGCCACCCTCCCACGGCAGCCTCCTGAGTAGCTGGGAGTAGAGGCTTGCACCACCACATCTGGCTAATTTTTAAATTATCTGTAGAGAAGGAGTCTCACTATGTTGCCCAGGCTAGTCTTGAACTCCTGCCCTCAAGTGATTCACCTCGGCCTCCTAAAGAGCTGAAATTACAAGAGTCAGTCACTGCACCTGGCTTTTTTTTATTTTTTCCTGATTTAACCTGTCTAGGAACTACCTGAAAGACTGACACAGGGTAGTCTCTATTTCACATCATTTGGAACTCATTCGTCCTAGAAAGGCAAATTGTATTTACTTGAAAATACAATTGTGTATCACATATTGACGGTGACATGTTCTGAGAAATATGTTGTTAGGAGATTTCATCATTGTGTAACTACCACAGCAGGTGCTTACCTGGACCCAGTTGGTACAGTCTGCCACACACCTAGGCTCCATCGTGCCGCTATTGCTCCTGGGCCTATAGACCTGTATAGCAGATTACTGTACTGTAGGCAATGGTAACATAAAGGTATCTGTGTATCTAAACATACCCAAGCACTGAAAGAAATAGTAGAAACATAGTATAGTTTTTAAAATTATATACCTATATGAGGGACTTACCATGAGTGGAGCTTGCAGGATTAGAAGTTGCTCTGGGTGAGTCAGTGAGTAAGTGGTGAGTGATGTGAAGCCCCAAGATGTTACTATCCCCGATTGTAGGCTGTACAGGTACTTTATACTTAGATTACAATACATTTATTAAACAAGCTTTTTCTTCAATAATATAATCTTAGCTTACTGTAATGTTTTTACCTTATAAACTTTTCCAATTTTTAACTTTTTGACTCTGTAAAAACTTTTGGTTTAAAACGGAATTACATTGTGATCCTATTTCTTTATGTTGTTAGCCTACAAATTTTACTATTTTTAGTTTTTTAAATACTTTTTAAACTTTTTATTAAAAATGAAGCCACAGCACACACATTAGCCTAGGCCTGAAACAGAGTCAGGGTCATCAATATTATTGTCTTCCATCCACCTCCATGTTTTCTCCCATTGGAAGGTCTTCAGGGCAATAATGGGCATGGAGCTGTCATCTCCTATAACAATAAAATATTTTTCTGGATATTTCCTGTAGGTCTGACTGATAATGTTTTATAGCATACTTTTTTTTAAAGTAATAGTACACTAAAGTAAGAGTACATTATAGTACACTAAAGTATACAATAATGATTTAAAAATACAGTAAATTCATAAACTAGTAACATAGTTGTGTTTAATATTACCAAGTATTATATGCTGTAAATTGTATGTGCTATCCTTTTATGTGACTGGCAGAGCAACAGGTTTGTTTGCAATGGTATCACCACAAATAAATGAGTAATGCATTGTGCTATGATGTTACGACAGCTAGAATGTCACTGAATTTTTCAGCTCTGGCATGTTCTTATGAGACCATCATTGTATGTGTGGTATATCATTAACTGAAGCATTGTTGTTTGGCAGTTAACTCTATGTAAGGTGAAAAAAGAATCCAGAGATGCCTGGAGCAACTGACTGTGGTTAACTGATACAGTAGAATGCCATAAACCTAGGAGAAAAGGATGCGGAGAGAGGTTCCTTGGGAAGCAAAGGTATTCAAAATCACTCACCTGTACTGAGAATCTGGAAGACAACATTGATATCCAGAGAAGGGTGCTGCTCAGGAAAGATCTAAGAAGACCCTAAGCTTTTCACACCTGGATGACTTCTAGGCTCAGAGTGAGCAGGGAAGGTGGAAATTAAAGCAGAGTTATAAATAGTCCTGCTAGGCATTGGAGGAATGCCCCAGCACAGACTCAATCTGTAAAGACCAGAAAAGTTTTGTTGTTTTTATTTTTCTGTTCCTTTCCTTCATAATTTTGTGTTTTTTTCCCTTTCTCTCTCTTTCTCTTTTGGTTGGTTTGTTTATTTTTTGGCTCCTACTGTTTAAGAGAATCACTCTTAAAAGGACAGACACTTCAGAGATGACACAACAAATAAAGGCATTAAAAAGAGAAAAAAATGTTCACCAAATAATCATACAGCTACAGCCTACAGAAAGCAACAAGAACAAACCCTATGGAAGGAGAAGAATCAGATTTATATAGGTACTGCATGATAGTTTCCAAAATATCCCATTTTTAACAAAAGTTAAGGCCCATTCATAGATGAGATCAACAGAAATTGTCCCTAAGAAAGCACAGACTTTGGAATTATAGACAAATATTTTAAATCAAGTGTCTTAAATATGTTCAAAGAACTAAAGAAAACCATTAGTCAGTTTGATTTTTGACAAAGGTGTGAAGCCCATTCAACTGGAAAAAAACAGTATCTTCCAAAATTTGTCATGGGACAACTGAATATACATACACTCAAATGAAGTTAGACTCCTACATCACACCACATACAAAAAGTTAATGTAAATGGACCAAGGACCCTAAATATAAGACAAGAAACCATTAAATTTTTAGAAGAAAACAGGATTAAATCTTTATGACCTTAGATTTGGCAGTGAATCCTTAGCTATGACATGGAAAGTACAAAAATTAGAAGAAAAAAATAGATATATTAGGTATCATCAAAATTTAAAACCTTATTCATGAAATGACATCATAAAATGGAAAAGACCACCTAAAAATTGCAAATCACGTATCTGATAAAGCATTCAGAATATATAACAAATTCTTACAACCCAAGAGCAAAAAGATGAGGAATCAGACTGAAAAAAAAAATTGGCAAAGGCTTTGAGTAGACTTTTCTCCAAAGAAGATATATAAAAAGATGCTTAATATCTTTAGTAATTATGGAAATGAAAATCAAAACCGTAATGATGTCCTACTTCACAAGAGCAGTGAGTCTATAATAAAACAAATAATAAAAGAGAAAGTAACAAGTGTTGGTGAGGATGTGGGAAAATTTGAACCTGTGCACTGGTAGAAAGGAAATGACACAGCTTCTGAAAAACAGTTTGGTGGTACCTTAACAAGTTAAACATGGAATTACCTTATCACTCAACATACATAATTTTACGAATGTACTGAAAAAGAATGGAAAAGAGGTTTTCAAGCAAATATAAGTACATGTGGTATTATAACAGCACTTTTCATAATAAATAATGAAAACAGCCCAAATAGTCATTAATGGAGAAATTTTGTGTTTACATACAATGGAATATTACATCACTGTAAAAGGAATGAAGTGCTAGGAAAAGCCATGAACCTCAAAAAATAGGTTAAGTGAAAAAGTTGGACAAAAAAGATGACATGTTGTGTGATTGCATTTACATGAAATGTTCATAACAGGTAAACCATTAAGATGGAATACAGATCTTCAATTGCCAGGGCCTGGGAAAGCTGGGAGTGGGAGCATATTCCTAAAAGTACATATGTTGGGTCATGAGGTAATGGGCACTGGCTTCCTTTTGTGGGTGATGAAGGAAATAATGTATACAGTGGTCCACTTCCAAGACAAAGTGCCTTGAATCAGCCTAGGTCAGCAAACTACAGAAGAAACAGGATATACTAGGCCCCTGCTTGGATAGCTGACACCTGCTTGCCTGCTTGTCAGCCTCCCCTTTCCTCCACTCTTTCCCTACCCCCACCTTAGTTGCCCTCACCCAAACTGAAGAAGTTTAGTCTAAGATGAAAGTTTGCTAGCCTGAAAAATAGCTTGTTTTGTCTGTTCTTATCATCAGGCCCAGCGACTTAGGTAATAAGGGTAGACACTCTCAAAATGACATCACTCTCAAAAGCGAAGAGCCCCTGAGCTAGCTGGGAATGCAACGCATTGTTGGCTGCAACAAAATGCAGCAGAACAACCCTAAGGAAAACACCTAAAGCCCCCCCCCAACAACCAATAGGTGATGTCATTGTGACCCCATAGTACTCAGCCTAGAGGAACCTGGGGAGGGACCTGTGCAGTAGGGAATACGTTGCTTGTTGTAACCATGCTGAGGGTGCCCACTCATCAAACACCCAATTTTGCAAAATCGTCATTAAAATTTTCACTTTTTCTATTCTCTGGGTCTCTGAGTTGATTCTTGGTGTTTGGACAGGTGAGTTTGTTTCTCACAACCTAGTGGTCCATACGGGGAACTCTGTGTTTGCATGGAGTGGGACTCCAGCTGAGAGGAGAGACATGTCCTATCCGATTTAGGTGGCCCACTCTGTCCGGAAGTCCTGGTTCCCCACAGAAGCCACAGACAAACCCTAGACTGTTATTCAGGAGACAACAAAAGTGACACGGGACAAAGCAGGCACTGCGGCAACCAGGCAACCTCATGCACGAGTCAAGGTAGGAAAATGGGACTGTAAGCACTGCGTTGGTGGATGGGCATTTTCAGAGTCCTCAGAGTGTGTAAGAAACCTCCAGTAAGAGGAGCTGAGTACACAGGGAAAAGCTCAAAGAGACTAACCAAAAATGGGAAACAAGAATTCTAAGCCTAGGAAACAGGATAAAAGGAACTAAAGAGAACCTCTCTGAAATTCCCCCAAATAGTTGGGAAGAATGCTGCAGGTTTGGAACAATAACCCTCAAACCAGGGACAAGGAAAAGCAGAAGATGATAAAGTATGGCCCTTTTATCTGGCTCAAAGAGCCCATTCGTCAACCTTCGGTCTTTTGGCCTAACTTTGGCTCAGATGAGGATTGGGTGTGCCAAACTTTACTTCTCTATGTAAATGATAAAATCCCATCCTCACAAGAGGAGATGGGTTATTCTCTTTGTTGGATTAGTGAGTTAGCCCGCACCCTCCCCCTTAAAGAGGAAGAAAAAGAGCAATGAGCCCTCACCCAATGAAAAACCCTGGGATCTCCTAACATGCTTGACCCCACATACATCTCAGAAAGTTGGTGACTTTCTGGGGAGATCAGGGGGCAACAGGAAAGCCAGAGGAAGAGAAATCTGGGAGTCACGAAGGGTCCCGGTGCTCCCTTACATCCTTGCCAAAGTTGAGGAAAGAATTAGAACAAGTTAAGAAAGACACTGAGAATTTCCCTATTCCTTCTAAACAGCAGATGTCTAATATGTCCCCTCTTAGAGAAGTCCCTATGGACAGGGAGAAGATGGCTTTGTCAGTGCACTTCTAACAAGTACTGAGGTTAAAATTTTTAAAAAGGAAATAAGGCCACTCTTGGAATTCCAACTTCCTTTAGTACAGCAGGTAGATCAATTTTTAGGACTCAGTTTGTATACTTGGACTGAAATGATGTCAATCATGAATATTCTGTTTGCTGGGGAAGAGAGGGTAATGATTAGAAGGGCAGCCATGACCATTTGGGAGAGACAGCATCCTCCTGGGCAAGGAGGCCTGCCAGCAGAGCAGAAATATCCAAATGCGTATCCTGGGTGGGGCATACGTCCTGGATGGGATAATAATGACTCCAGGGATCAGGTCCAAATTCAAGATCTTAAGGAACTAATAATTAGAGGGATTTAAGAGTTCAATCCTAGGACACAGAATGTCTTGAGAGCATTCCAGGTCCAACAAGGAAAAGAGGAAACTCCCTCTGCATTTCTGCAGAAGCTCAGAGATGAAATGAGAAAATATTCAGGATTAGATCTGGAGGACCCAGTAGGGCAAGGCCTTTTAAAGGTCGATTTTGTAGCTAAGCCTGGCCTGATATTACTAAGAAACTACAAAAGGCTGATGAATGAAATAAGAAATCAATTAAGGAATTACCGAGGGAAGCTCAGAAGGTTTTTGTTAGAAGAGGGAGAAAGGGTTAAGCAGCTGACCCTGAAGGCAGGGGAGAGCTGGCTGCACAGCTGTGCATGGGAACCAGCTGCTGAGAGCTGTTGATGAAAGTTGCTGCTGAGTCTTTGTCATCTCCACAAAGCATTCCGTCTTTGCAGATGGACAGCGGGGAGCCAGGACACAGCACGGTTCAGCTCTTGCCCAGAGAGAGAAAGTGGAAGGAACTGATTCTGAGGGAGAAAGGGAACAGGGGATGACAAAGAGAAAGGTAGAAGAAGAAAATGAGTGAGAGAGAGAGAGACTGGAAAAGATGGAGATCAAGAGACACAGAAAGTGAGACTGGTGAGAGGGATAATGTAAAACAAAGAGAGTCACCAGGCTCAGTGGCTCACACCTGTAATCCCAGTACTTTGGCAGGCCTGAGGTGGGTAGATCATGAGGTCAGGAGTTCGAGACCAGCCTGATCAACATGATGAAACCCCGTCTCTACTAAAAATATAAAATTATCCAGGTATGATGGCACATGCCTGTAATCCCTGCTACTCAGGAGGCTGAGGCAGGAGAGTCACTTGAACTCGGGAGGTGGAGGTGCAATGAGTTGAGATGGCGCCATTGCACTCCAGCCTGGGTGACAGAGTAAGATTCCCTCTCAAAAAAAAAAAAAAAAAAAAAAGAAAGAAAGAAAAAGGAAAAGAAAGGAAAGAGTACAAGAGGAAGAAAGAGAGAGGGAGAGAGTCCATAAAAGATGGGAGACAAAGAAAAGTGCAATAAGCAATAGCTGCCACAGTCCTGCTGGTAGAGGAGAGTTGGAAGCTAACCTTCGGAAAGGCCCTGGCAGTAAGCACCCCATATCAGGCTAGGAATGTGTTAAAGAGCTGGGAACTTATTGACTGATTCCTAAACTTTTAAATATGAAGCCATATTGCTAAAAAAAAATTGGTCTTAACGAACACTTTCTTGAATCCAGCCAGTTTCTTATGGAAAGGAGAGGAAAACGAGGGGGCAAGAGACCACAACTCTTTAGATAACATAGAATATCAAACTCAAGCTAGACCAGACCTAGAGCAATCCCCTCATTCTCCATAGGGAATATTAACCAGTCCTCTTGCCTCTCTAAGCAAGCGGCAGAGTTCAATAAGCCTGTGGGAGAACTTTCTACTTGTACCCACATCCTAAGCATCACTGGTGAGTCAAACAAAGGCAACTACTTGGCTCTTCACATACGGATGAAGATGTCTGATAGTATTGTAGAAAGAGGAACTTTTGTGACCTAGTACCATCCAACTGGACTGGGACTTGTGCCTTAGTTCAATTGGCTATTCCATTCACCCTGGCATTCCATAAGATCTCAAGAATCCACATGGCCACCGAAGTCGGAGAGATTTAACAACATTTATTTTGACTCAGTAGGAGCCCCTAGAGGAGCATCTAATGAATTTCAGGCCTGAAATCAAACAGCTGCTGGGTTTGAATCGGCATTCTTCTGGTGGTCTACTATTAATAAAAATGTGGATTGGATTAATTGTATCTATTATAACCAACAAAGATTCATCAACTAGTCTCGAGATGCTCTCAAAAAAGTGACTAACCAGTTAGATGCCACCAGCCGAATGGCGTGGGATAGCAGACTTGCACTAGACATCATCTTAGCAGAGCAAGAGGGCATATGTGTCATGCCGGGTAGAAAGTGTTGCACTTTTATTCCTAACAATATTGCCCCAGATGGAACCGTCACAAAGGCGTTACAAGGGTTAACACCTCTAGCCAATAAATTGGCAGAAAATATTAGAATTAATGACCCATTTACTGATTAGAGAGCTGGCTTGAGAAATGGAAAGGAATGGTAGGCTCCATTCTAGCAACCCTTATAATAGTGGCTGAAGTCCTAATAGCTATAAAGTGTTGCATTATCTGCTGTGTTAGAGGGCTAATCCAAAAATTAATCAAAACAGCCATCAACAAACAAATGCCCATAACATATCAACTATTATTAGAAGCTAAATAAGATCTACTCTCTTATGACGAAGAGAGTCAACAGCTCTTGATGTGAGGATCAAAGGACACAAAAATATATGTGGAAATGGGACTAATAGGAGTAAAAAAAAAAAAAAAAGAGGGAATTGAAGGGAATAATGTATACATGGGTCCATTTCTAAGACAGTGTCTTAAATCAGCATAGGTCAGCAAACTCAGAAGAAACAGGATATAGCAGGCCTCCCCCTTCCTCCCCTGCAACCTTAGTTGCCCTCACCTGAACCAAAGAAGTATAGTCTGAGATGAAAGTTTACTAGCCTCCAAAATAGCTCATTTTGTCTATTCTCATCGCTGGCCCAGCTATTTAGTAAGTCAAAGTCAAATACTTGAAGAGTCCCTGAGATAACGAGGACTGGAGTGTAGTGTGGGCTGAAACAAAATGCAGCAAGACAACCCTAAAGAAAACACCTAAAGCCCTACCCAACAACCGATAGGTGATGTCTCGGAAAATTGTGACCCCATAGTACTCAGCCTATGAGGAACCAGGGGAGGAACCTGCACACGAGGGAATACATTTCTTGTTGAAACTGTGCTGGAGGTACCTGCTTATCAGACACCTGATTTTGCAAGACCATCCTTAAACCTCACTTCTGCTGTTCTCTGGGTCTCTGAGTCCGTTCTTTGGGTTTGGACAGGTGTTTGTTTCTCACAGGTGATAAAAATATTTTGTGTTTTTATCACAAAGGGATGTTGGGAATTATCACAACTTTTTCTAAATCTATTGAGATGATCATATGATTTTTGTTTTTAGTTCTGTTTATGTGCTGAATCATGTTTATTGATTTATGCATATTGAACCAATCTTGCATTTCAGCAATGAAGCCTAGTTGATTAGGGTGAGTAAAGTTTTTGATATGCCATTGAATTCAGTTTGCTGGTACCTTGTTGAGGATTCTTGTGACTATGTTCATTAGGGATATTGGTCTGTCATTTTCTTTTGCGTGTGGTGTCTTTGCCGGGTTTTGGTATCAGGGAGATGGTAGTTTCACAGAATGAGTTGGGGAGAAGTCCCATCTCCTCAGTTTTTTGGATTAGAGTCAGTTGAACGAGTACCAGTTATTCTTTGTACATTGGGTAGAACCTGGCTATGCATCCATCTGGTCCAGGACATTTATAGTTCATAGGTTTATTATAATTTAAATGATACATTATAATAATGAAATGCTGATGAGTACACCTCACTTAAAAAACCCAGCTTATTTAAATGATATTACTTCTGAGGAATGTTTCTTGAACATCCCTGTCTTCATAACTTCTTTCTCTATTTCCTGATCATGTAACATTTTATCTAAACCAGCATAGTCCAACAGGAACCACATATGCAATTTTTAAATATTCTTATAGTTACACTAAAAAATAAGTCAAAACAATGTGGTATAATTTTATTCATGTATTGATATAACCTTAAAACGTTGCTTCAACGTATTTCTAATATAATATTGAGATATGTTACGTTCTTGTTCATAAATTAATTCTTCTAAAGTAGGTGTATATTTTACACAACATTATATCTCAGTTCACATTTGTGGGTAGTGGCTTCCACAGGTAGACCGTTAAAATGATATACACTGAAGTATGTTGTTGTAGTTACTGATAAATTATAAAGCCATCAACCTACATCTCATCTACCCAATATCAAAATACACAGCAAATACAAGTGATCATGAAGTCTTACAATAACATAATACATAACATAATAGAAAATATATAGCTTAAGTTTTAAGTAGAAATTTTGAATGTACAGGATAAATATAACCATGAAGATTAAACATGCATTTGCTTCCTTTTCTCCCTTCCTTTCTTTATTCCTTCCTTTCTTCTTTTCTTTCTTGCTTCCTTGTTTTGTTTTGGAAAGAATTCATAAGTAACTGATACAAATTTGCTTCAGACACTGTGCCTTATGTATGTCATTATAAAACCTGTATTCAAGGGCACACATATATTTGCTTGTAAATTTAAATTCACATTCTAAATGTTTGAAAGTACCTATGTCATTATTTTTAGTGGATATCGTCATAACATTTCTTTATGTTCTTTTTTAATTTGTATTATCTCTCGGTTATCAAATTATCTTGCTACTATTCATTATTTAATTGCCCTTATCTTGTGTTGGGTCCTTTTTAGTTAGAAGATGCAAGAATTATTTCTAAGATATGCCCACTACTTGAACTTTTTTTCTCATTAAATGTCTGATTTTTTTTTTACTATCTAAATGTGGAGAAAGTATCGCTTGGTTTTTGTACTTTAAAAAAATAATGTAAACCAAACAATATTTTCTCTACATTTATTTCTCTAACTCATTTTATGAGACCAACATCATCCTGATACCAAACCCTGACAGAGACACAACTAAAAAAGAAAATTCCAGCCTAATATCCATGATGAACATTGATGAAAAAATCCTCATACAATACTGGCAAATCGACTCCAATAGCACATAAAAAAGCTTATCCATCACAAGCAAGTTGGCTTCATCCCTGGGACGCAAGGCTGGTTCAACATATGCAAATCTATAAACCTAATTCATCACATAAACAGAACCAAAGACAAAAACCGCGTGATTATCTCAATAGATGCAGAGAAATCCTCCAACAAAATTCAACAGCCCTTTATGCTATAAACTCTCAATAAACTAGGAATTGATGGAATCTATCTCAAAATAATAAAAGCTATTTATGACAAACTCACAGCCAATATCATACTGACTGGGAAAAAATGGAAGCATTCCTTTGAAATCTGGCACTAGACAAGGATGCCCTCTCTCACCACTCCTATTCAACATAGTATTGGAAGTTCTGGCTAGGGCAATCAGGAAAGAAAGAGAAATAAAGGGGATTCAATTAGGAAAAGAGGAAGTTAAATTGTCTCTATTTGCAGAAGACATGATTGTATATTTAGAAGACACCATCATCTCAACCCAAAATCCCCTTAAGCTAATAAGCAACTTCAGCAAAGTCTCAGGATACAAAATCAATGTGCAAAACCACAAGCATACGTATACACAAATAACAGACTAACAGAGAGCCAAATCATAAGTGAACTGCCATTCACAATTGCTACAAAGAGAATAAAATACCTAGGAATACAACTAACAAGAGATGTTAAGGACCTCTTCAAGAACTACAAACCACTGCTCAAAGAAATAAGAGAGGACACAAACAGATGGAAAAACATTCCATGCTCAGGCCATTATGCCCAAAGTAATTTATACATTCAATGCTATCCACATCAAGCTACCATTGACTTTCTTCACAGACCTGGAGAAAACCACCTTAAACTTCATATGGGACCAAAAAGGAGGCTGCATAGCCAAGACAATCCTAAGTAAAAATCAAAACAAAAACCAAAACTGGAAGCATCAACTACCTGACTTCAAACTATACCACAAGGCTATAGTAATTAAGAGCGCATGGAACTGGTACCAAAATAGAGATACAGACCAATGGAAGAGAACAGAGGCATAGACATAACCCCACACATTTACAACCATCTGATCTTTGACAAACCTGACAAACACAAGCAATGGGCAAAGGATTCCCTATTTAATAAATGGTGTTGGGAAAACTGGCTAGCCATATGCAGAAAGCTGAAACTGCATCCCTTCCTTACACACTATACAAGCATTAACTCCAGGATGGATTAAAGATTTGAATATAGACCTAACACCATAAAAACCCAAGAAGAAAACCTAGGTAATACCACTCAGGACATGGGCATATACAAGGACTTCATGATGAAGACACCAAAAGCAATGGCAACCAAAGCCAAAATAGACAAATGGGATCTAATTAAACTCCAGAGCTTCTGCACAGCAAAAGACACAATCATTTGAGTGAAATGGCAACCAACAGAATGGGAAAAAATTTTGCAATCTATCCATCTGACAAAGGGCTAATAACTAGAATCTACAAAGAACTTAAATAAGTCTACAAGAAAAGAATTAAACAACTCCATCAAAAAGTGAGTGAAAGATATGAACAGACACTTTTCAAAAGAAGACATTTATGCAGCCAACAAACATTTGACAAAATGCTCGTTGTCACTGGTCATTAGAGAAATGCAAATCAAAACCATATTGAGATACCATCTCATGTCAGTTAGGGTGGTGATCATTAAAACATCTGGAGACAACAGATGCTGAGAGGATGTGGAGAAATAGGAACACTTTTACACTGTTGGTGGGAGTGGAAATTAGTTCAACCACTGTGGAAGACAGTGTGACAATTCCTCAAGGATATAGAAATAGAAATACCATTTGACCCAGCAATCTCATTACTGGGTATATACTCAAAGGATTATAAATCATTCTATTATAAAGACACGTGCACACGTATGTTCACTGCAGCACTGTTTACAATAGCAAAGATTTAGAACCAACCCAAATGCCCATCAATGATAGATAGACTGGATAAAGAAACTGTGGCACATATACATCATGTAATACTATGCAGCCATAAAAATGGGTGAGTTCATGTCCTTTGTCGGGACATGGATGAATCTGGAAAACATCATTCTCAGCAAACTGACACAAGAACAGAAAACCAAACGCTGCATGTTCTGACTCATAAGTGGGTGTTGAACAATGAGAACACATGAACACAGGTGGGGAACATCATACACCAGGGCCTATTGGGAATTGTGGGGACTAGGGGAGAGATAGCAGGGGGTGGGGGGATTGGGAAGGGGCAGTATTAGGAGAAACACCTAATATAGATGACTAGGAGAGAGATGCAGCAAGCCACCATGGCATGTGTATACCTATGTAACAAACCTGTACAATCTGCACATGCACCCCAGAACTCAATGTATAATTTTTAAAAAGTTAAAAAATAAAGTAAAATAATAAAATTTTATATATATATATATATATATATAATATTATATACATATATATATATATGTAATCACAAATGAAACTTAAAAATATCCTCAGTGAAAGAAGCCAGGAAGAATAGACTACATATTATATGAATTCATTTGTATGAGATTTTAATTGATAGTGCCAGAAAGCAGATCAATGTTTGCCTGGATTTGTGCATGCAAGAGATTGACAGAAAAAGTGCTTCATTGAGGATTTACAAGACAGTAATCTCCCACAATTCATTGAAATGATATACTCAAATTTTGGGCATTTGGTTGTTTGTAAATTATATCATAGTTAAATAAAATGTAACAATGAAAAATCTAAATATATAAATATAGACCAATTATATATAAATATAAATAATTGGTCTATATATAAATTATTATATAATATATAATATACATTGTATATATTATATATATCTTTTTTTTCCCATTTATTTTATTGCATTTTAGGTTTTGGGGTACATGTGAAGAACATGCAAAATTGTTGCATAGGTACACACGTGGCTGTGTGATTTGCTGCCTTCCTCCCCATCAGCTACGTCTGGCATTTATCCCCTTGCTATCTCTCCCCAGCTCCCCACGTCCCACCGTCCCTCCCCTATTTCCCTCAACTGACCCCAGTGTGTAGTGCTCCCTTCCCTGTGTCCATGTGTTCTCATTGTTCAACACCCGCCTATGAGTGAGAACATGTGGTGTTTGATCTTCTGCTCTTCTGTCAGCTTGCTGAGAATGATGGTTTCCAGGTTCATCCATGTCCCTACAAAGGACCCAAACTCATCGTTTTTGATAGCTGCATAATATTCCATGGTGTATATGTGCCACATTTTCCCTATCCAGTCTATCGTCGATGGGCATTTGGGTTGGTTCCAGGTCTTTGCTATTGTGAACAGTGCTGCAATGAACATTCATGTGCACGTGTCCTTATAGTAGAACGATTTGTAATCCTTTGGATATATACCCAGTAATGGGATTGCTTGGTCAAATGGAATTTCTATTTCTAGGTCCTTGAGGAATCTCCACACTGTCTTCCACAATGGTTGAACTAATTTACACTCCCACCAACAGTGCAAAAGTGTTCCTATTTCTCCACATCCTCTCCAGCATCTGCTGTCTCCAGATTTTTTAGTGACCACCATTCTAACTGGCGTGAGATGGTATCTCAATGTTGTTTTGATTTGCATTTCTCTGATGACCAGTGATGATGAGCATTTTTTCATATATTTGTTGGCCTCACGTATGTCTTCTTTTGTAAAGTGTCTGTTCATATCCTTTGCCCACTTTTGAATGGGCTTGTTAGTTTTTTTTTCTTGTAAATCTGTTTTAGTTCTTTGTAAATTCTGGATATCCGCCCTTTGTCAGATGGGTAAACTGCAAAAATTTTTTCCCAATCTGTTGGTTGCCGATTCACTCTAATGATTGTTTCTTTTGCTGTGCAGAAGCTGCGGAGTTTGATTAGGTCCCATTTGTCTATTTTGGCTTTTGTTGTCAATGCTTTTGGTGTTTTGGTCATGAAGTCCTTGCCTACACCTACGTCCTGAATGGTTTTGCCTAGATTTTCTTCTAGGGTTTTTATGGTGTTAGGTCTTATGTTTAAGTCTTTAATCCATCTGGAATTAATTTTAGTGTAAGGTGTCGGGAAGGGGTCCAGTTTCTGCTTTCTGCACATGGCTAGCCAGCTTTCCCAATACCATTTATTGAGCAGGGAATCCTTTCCCCATTGCTTATTTTTGTCTGGTTTGTCAAAGATCAGATGGTTGTAGATATGTTGTGTTGCCTCCGAGACCTCTGTTCTGTTCCATTGGTCTATATCTCTGTTTTGGTACCAGTACCATGCTGTTTGGATTACTGTAGCCCTGTAGTATAGTTTGTAGTCCGGTAGTGTGATGCCTCCCGCTTTCTTCTTTTTGCTTAGAATTGACTTGGCTATGCGGGCTCTCTTTTGGTTCCATATGAAGTTTAAGGTGGTTTTTTCCAGTTCTGCGAAGAAGGTCACTGGTAGCTTGATGGGGATAGCATTGAATCTGTAAATTACTTTGGGCAGTATGGCCATTTTCACGATATTGATTCTTCCTAACCGTGAATATGGAATGTTTCTCCATCTGTTTGTGTCCTCTCTTATTTCGTTGAGCAGTGGCTTGTAGTTCTCCTTGGAGAGGTCCTTTACGTTCCTTGTTAGTTGTATTCCTAGGTATTTTATTCTCTTTGTGGCAATTGTGAACGGAAGTTTGTTCTTGATTTGGCTCTCTTTAAGTCTGTTATTGGTGTATAGGAATGCATGTGATTTTTGCACATTGATTTTGTATCCTGAGACTTTGCTGAACTTGCTTATCAGTTTCAGGAGATTTGGGGCTGAGATGATGGGGTATTCTAGATATACAATCATGTCATCTGCAAATAGAGACAATTTGACTTCCTCCTTTCCTATTCCTTTATTTCTTTTTCTTGCCTGATTGCTCTGGCTAGAACTTCTAATACTATATTGAATAACAGTGGTGAGAGAGGGCATCCTTGCCTGGTGCCACATTTCAAGGGGAATGCTTCCAGGTTTTGCCCATTCAGTATGATATTGGCTGTTGGTTTGTCATAAATAGCTTTTATTATTTTGAGATACATTCCATCAATACCTAGCTTATTGAGGGCTTTTAGCATAAAGGGCTGTTGAATTTTGTCAAAGGCCTTCTCTGCATCAATTGAGACAATCATGTGGTTTTTGTCTTTGGTTCTGTTTATGTGGTGAATTAGGTTTATAGGCTTGCGTATGTTGAACCAGCCTTGCATCCCCGGGATGAAGCCTACTTGATCATGGTGGATAAGCTTTTTGATGTGCTGTTGCAATCGGCTTGTCAGTATTTTATTGAAGATTTTTACATCTATGTTCATCATGGATATTGGCCTGAAGTTTTCTTTTCTTGTTGAGTCTCTGCCGGGTTTTGGAATCAGGATGATGTTGGTCTCATAAAATGATTTGGGAAGAATTCCCTCTTTTTGTATTGTTTGGAATAGTAAAAACATGGAACGCTTCACGAATCTGCATGTCATCCTTGCGCAGGGGCCATGCTAATCTTCTCTGTATCGTTCCAATTTTAGTATATGTGCTGCCGAAGCGAGCACCATCTTATATACATATAATATATATAATATATAAAAGTATATATTATATATATGATATATAATATATAATATATAATGCATATTATATATTATATAATACATGTAATATATAATATTATATTATAATGTATATTACTCAATGTATATTATATATTATATATATTATAATGTATATTATACTATATCTATTATATAATTATATAATTTTATAATATATAATTACATAATATATTTATATTATATGATATAATATATGATATAATATAAATATATATATATTATTTATTATATGTTATATATATTATATAATTATAGTTATGTAATATATAATGATATAATATGTATATCATTTTATACATAATATAGTATATATATTATATAATATATAATACATATATATAATAAATATAATAATATTTATATAAAAATAATTGGTCGGGCATGGTGGCTCATGCCTGTAATCCCAGCACTTTGGGAGGCCAAGGCAGGTGGATCATGAAGTCAGGAGAGGAAGACCATCCAGGCTAACATGGTGAAACCTCTCTGTACTAAAAATACAAAAAATTAATCCGGCGTGGTTGCATGCACCTGTAGTCCCAGCTACTAGGAAGGCCTGAGGCACAGAAATTACTTGAACCCTGGAGGTAGAGGTTGCCATGAGTCGAGATTGTGTCACTGAACTCCAGCCTAGGCGACAGAGTGAGACTCAGTCTCATTAAATAAATAAACAAGTAAATAAATACATATAATAATATAATCATTTATGTGGCCAAATGCAGGGCTCATTCCTGTAATCCCCGCACTTTGGGAGGTCGAGGTGGGCTGACTGTTTTAACCCAGGGGTTTGAGACCAGTCTGGGCAACATGGCAAAACCCCATTTCTATAAAAATGAAAAAGTTGAGTGTGGTGGTACTGTCTGTAGTTCTAGCTTCCAGGGAGGCTGAGGTGAAAGAATCACTTCAGCTTGGGAAGTCTAGGTTGCAGTGAGCTGTGATCATGCCATTGCACTCTGGTTTGGTCTACAGGAAAGGTACCCTGTCTCAAAAAACAAATGCAAAATAAATAACATAAATATTTATGACTATAAATTTACCCCATATGTATTTTCTCAGAGGCAAATTTATAGTCATTAATACTCTTACTATATATATAGAAAGAGAGAGCATATTATACATATTTTATACAGATATTCCTCCTCCACTTATCATGGGATTATGTCCCTGTAAACCCATTATAATTCAAAAATATCATAAGCAAAGTATGCACTTAATACCCACCCATGATAAAATAGAAAAATTATAGCAGGAATTTCTGTACATTACACACACACACACACACACACACACACACACACACACACACGTTCTATATCACAGTTGTATTTTGCTAAATGGTATATTATTGATGATTCAATTATTTTGTTATTCTTTACAAAATAGGTAACTATTAGTATCCCCATGGAGTATGGATTCTAAAAAAGATAGACAATAAATTAAGTGGTGGAGCATGCTAGACAGTGATAAGTACTATACGAGGAAAAAATAAAACAGAGGCTCTGTATGAGTAAGGTTACTGCTTGCAGTGATAATTAGAGTGATTATGGTATGCCTCACTGAGAAATTGAAATTTAAGTTAAAAAAAAAAAAAAAAGAGAGAGAGCCATTCAGGCACAGAACAGCAAAACAGAGACCTTAAGGCTGGTATTTTCCAAAAGAATACTCAGACCAGTTGCTGGAGATGGCTAAGCATGGCAGAATCACAGAAGAGCTGATCCAAGATGAGACGGGCTTACTCCTGTAAAGCCTTGAAGTCATCATAGCAGCACTCACTTTTACTCTAAAGCGAAGAGTGATATCAGGGGCTTGTGTATAAATGCAAAATGACCTGACTTCTGTTTTAAAGGATTCTCTTATCAGTTGTGTTGGGAATATACTTGTAGTGGGTAAGAGTAGAAACAAGGTGGTTTAATAGATGTGCACAATAATCCTGGTGAGAGATGATGGTTCAGAGGAAGGCACAAAGAATGGAGGTTCACAGAAGTAGTTGGATTCCAGATACAGTTTAAAGGTAGAAATGGCCATAAAGTATGGTCTGTGAGATTTCTGACTTTTTAGAATTAATAAGCTGCTGCTTGAGGGAAAGTTCATAGTAAAAGTTCTACAGACACTTGAAAATCTGTACTTTTTTATTGATAAGATGTAAAATTTAAGAATTTCTATTATTTAATCTTATATTATTCAAATACATCTTGGCTTGTTATAAATAAAAGCTTATTTATTAATCACTCTGCTATGTAGTATTCTTGTTGATTTCTCCATGCATGTCCACCAAATTTTGTTTTACACATTTTACTACTAGGTTATTTGACACAAAAAAGATTTATGAGTTGTATTTTCTTTGTGGTTTCTAGCTATTATCCACATAAAAGAAAGCTCTTTCTAATGCTTTAAAAAATCTAATAACCACTATAAATATTTCTTTTTCTTTTTGGAGAATTTTGTTGTTCAACTTCATCTGATATATTTCCTCATCCTTTATTTTTAGCATTTTTTATTTCAGGTATAGCACTGGCAAGAAACATATAGATTACCTTGTTTAAAATGCTCCATGGGCATGCTTACCTCACTATAAAACATGAGTCACAGCAATTTTAGCACTTGTGTTCAGAAGAAAGTGGGCTGTAAAATAACTCTACTTAGCAACAAGTGGACCACCACACCAGGTATAATTAGTAGTACAAAAACATTTCTTGGCTTTTTAAAAAATAATAGTGTAAAAAATTTAAATAAAATAACTTGTGAGACTAATATTGAGTGTCAATTTGATTGGATTGAAGAATGCAATGTATTGCTGCTGGGTACGTCTGCAAGGGTGTTGACAAAGGAGGTCAATATTTGAGTCAGTGGACTGTTAGAGGAAGACCCACCCTCAATCTGGGTGGGCACCATCTAATCAGCTGTCAGCATGGCTAGAATAAAGCAGGCAGAAGGACATGGAAAACTAGTCTGACTTAGTCTCCCGACCTACATCTTTGTCCTGTGCTGGATGCTTCCTGCCCTGAAACACCGGACTCCAATTTCTTCAGGTTTGGGACTCTTGGACCTTTGACCACAGACTGAAGGCTGCACTGTCCACTTCCTTACTTTTGAGGTTCTGAGACTTAGATCGGCTTCCTTCCTCTTCAGCTTAAAGACAGCCTATTGTGGGACTCATCTTGTAATTGGGTGAGTCAATACTTCGTAATAAACTCCCCTTTATATATTCATCTATCCTATTAATTCTGTCCCTCTAGAGAACCCTAATCCATAATTCTGCCTCAAAATTCTCAGAAAGTGATTATACTACATTATCAAATATTCCTGAAATTATGGACTCTTTGAATTTCATACACAAATGGATTCAATATACTGGTCTGAACTTTGTGGAATATTTCAAGAAAAGACTATAATTATTATATCCTGTATTAAACAAACAGTGTCCATATGACTCATACCTATCTTTTTAGCTCAAATATTCTGAATCCATTTGGATTTTGATCACAGATAATGAACATTTTGATTGTTCTGATTTCCCTCATATATACATGTCTGTATAGGGATATACAGATATGAATATGTAAATTACAATTATATATATATGACTGTCATTTCCAATAAGATTCTATTTCTTAAACTAATTAAATCATACTTGGGCATACAGTGTTCCTTGGTCAATAAGTATGAACAGAACGAACAGATCGTGCATCTAAACAGAAGCTTTAAGCTCCACTGCGTAAGCCTAGCACTGTTTATTCTGCTCTTACCATATTAATCTTTTCCACGTTAGGACAGATCCATAGCTTACATACCAGGACAAAGAATGTATATGTAGCTTGACCACAATGGAAACATGATATGAGAAAGAAAGTCTTTTTTTTTTTTTTCTGAGGCAGAGTCTCACTCTGTCGCCCAGGCTAGAGTGTGCATTGGCGCAATCTTGGCTAACTGCAACCTCCGCTTCTCACATTCAAGTGATTCTCATGCCTCAGCCTCTTGAGTAGCTGGGACTACAGGCATGTGCCACCTCGCCTGGCTACTTTTTTGTATTTTTAGTAGAAACAGTGTTTCACCATGTTAGTTAGGATGGTCTTGATCTCCTGACCTCGTGATCCACCTGCCTCAGCCTTCCAAAGTGCTGGGATTATAGACATGAGGCACCGGACCCGGCCAATAAAGTTATTTTATAAGCCATCAATTTTTTGCCTGTGTCATTTCATTTTGTTCTACTGCTTTGGCACAAACTAGTGAAGCAAATATGGTCATTTTTACCAGAAGCTGGGTTCTGTGTAATAACAAAGTAAAATATACAATTCTTTTTTCAAGGTCAGATAATGTATACTTAAAAAATATTACTGTAGACAGAGAGAAGATAATTCATATGACGTGGTGAAAAAATGTTTGGATATCACTAGCAATATTGTGGAAACCAAACTAATGTGCCAAATAAGTTTGTGGCTTTTGGTGTAGAGTCGTGACTTCAATGCTACTGATTTCATTTAGTATTATTAATCAAGAGATGGAACTCACAAAAAGAACTGGCACATACTAAGCAGGCATTAAAGGGAACACACTCTGGGCTTGCAGAGTTGAAAGATATGACTGATTTTCATTTACAATTGGGGAAAGATAAAACCATAAAGGTCTTTAAACAGCAAAACATTATTAAAACCCAGATTTTTGTATAAGACCGAATATAGTGTGTTGTAATCACAGCCTTTATTAAAATATCTGAATTGATTTAACTGAAAAAGTATCACTCAGGGTGGAAAAAAAAAAAAAGCAAAACCAAAAACTAAAGCTTGGCTCTCCCAGAAAATCCTGGTAATTTCAGTGTGCCTGTAACTAAATTTGGAGTGAGAAGCATGTATGGAAATGAACTGTCAGTAAAACAGTCTCACAGAACTGACTGGAAGGAATCAAATAGACAAAAGACCAACTGTGTTTTCAGAGACCTATACCGTCCAATGAACCACAAGTCTGAAGCAAAAGATACAATAACAATTCAAGACAAAAATTCCCTGGTAGGACACCAATTTTCTTACTGAAAAGCATCAGTCCAAGAAAGCTTCTTAACCACCTGTGCTTTGCTGCCCTCTTCAGATGTGAAGAAGGAGGATAACAGGAAGGAAGGGTCCTCACAGAGGGCAGAGCCATGGTCCATAAAGTACAATGGCAGAGGAGCTACACCAGAGGGGAAGACACTTAATCACAAAACACTACCCATCTCTGTAACATCTCAACATCTGCTCATCAGAATTTCATAAATACTACAGACCAGCCATTTTCAGGTGGTTTGCCTTGTTTTTATAGTGGGTATGGTAAATATAACCAGGCTATCTCTAGTCTACTACTTGATGCTAGAAGAGTAGGGACACATAGCCAGGAACTACATCTGAGCAAGATGATAAGACCATTTGACTTTGAGCCTGACTCTGTGATTGGATGACATTGGTGAATTTGGGTGGAAGGATCTGGATGTACTTGTGATGAACAAGATGGACCATTTTAGATTGTGCTGCAAATTGGAAATATTCTTTGCTCTTCTTTAAGGGTGGATTTTAACTTTCTGGACTGTTATCATCAGGTTGTACTGCAAATTCCAAGTATGATTTGCTCCTTTCTAAGGGTGAATTTTAACTGTCTAGACTGTTGTCATTAGTATTTTCATGTGACTTTCTTTGGATTCATAAATTATTACGAAAGCATCACATTCTACTTACAAGCAGAAGTTTTAAGGACAAGTCCATGTGATCTCATGCCATGTTAATTGTAAACTCCAGAAGGAGGCTGTTCTATGAAACTGTATTTCAAAATGAAGACCAACTATAATGAAAATGTGACATGAAAAACAAACTTTTCTTTTTACAAGGCAATTAAATATGGAGATTCCTGATAACCAAGCTAACCAGTATATGAGCCCACTGCAGACTCCAATTCATTTCATTCATCCAGGAAAAAATAATAAACCTTAAGAAAATGTCTTTTTATTTCTTCCCAAAGATGTGTGATTTGAAGCATCTTTATTTCCCTTCCCTCTCTTGATATAATCTGGGAAAAAAAAAAAAAAAGGAAACTAATTAAATGAAAAACTAAACAAAATAATTACATGGCTATTGCCCCATACTACAGATCACCTTAAAAGTAAGTATTAATGTTCCAAAGTTAATTCACTATTTAGCTGATACAATTATTCTGAATAGACTCATAGGCCAGGAAAGACAGGGTCAGCCTTGCTGTCCACAGTGGAATTCCTCAGGAAACGTGGACATGGAGAAGTTATACAGTGAGAGCACATGCAGCCGGCCTTCCATCTCTGACCTAGTTTCTCAATGAGGGAGCATCCCCAGGAAGAGACAGATTGGGAGAAATGGTTCTGATGGTGAGAATGCAGAACAGAGTCTGAGATTTACTGTCACTGAGAACAAAATAACAACTAAAGAAATAGAGTGGGCAGTATGCAGAGGGGCATAGTACACATGAGAAATGATACAGATGTAAAATTAATATTTAGAGAAATTAAAGACATGAAAGACAAAGGGGATTCAAAAGACAATTAGTACTTTTGATGAAGAGAACAAAGATAATTGATACACAAAGAGACATATCTGTAATGATGTCCATCAAATGTAAGATACAGTTATTTCTGAAGCAGTAATTTTGGTAATTTTTCTTTTCTTTACTTTCCCATGTTTTATGATTTCTGCTTTTGTTATTCTCTTTTATAATGAATATGTATCATTTAAAAATTAAATCATTCTTCTAAAATGAATTGACTGCTTTGGAAAGGAGTGAAGCAGCAAGATTCCCAGAAAAACCTAAGGGCTTCGTGCTGGCCCTTTCTCCTTGTCGGGGTGCTCCTCCAGTCGGCAGGGGCTCACTAGAGGCTGTCTCTGGACCTCACATTCATGTGCACAATTAATGTCTTTGCCTAGTTGATTTAACTACCTTAAGGCTCTGTGCTCTGTGGTTCTAACTAGATTCCCAGTGACTTGGAGAATTAAGTTATGGTTGAAATAATAAAAAGAAAATGCACTTTGGAAGTTGTGGAAGACAAATAGTCAAGATAAAAAAAATATTTTGGCTGCATTTCAAAATTTATATTATATTGATTAAAAGAGAACATGTGAATTGTACTTTAATCAGTGCCCAGTGAACATTAAACTGACCTTGGAATCATGGCCAATATTGGAGTGCAGGTCTTCATCAATTTGATTCAGCAGGCAGAGAAGAGCCAAATGGAGATGATTGTGCCTGAAGACTGGAATTTATTATATTTTCAGTAAAAACAATTTTTGAAGTAAGATGATGGTTTTCCTCTGAATTGTTTCATTAAAATTTGATCAGAGAGAAGAATGTTTCTATTTAACTCCAGAAAATGTAATTTTGGCTTCCACTCAGAGGGAAGTTTTCTAAGGGTTGTTCTTGGTTGTAGAGAGAGCCTGTATAAATTACATTTCCTTGTGAAGTGCTATTCCAAAAATACAGCCATCAGGAACAATACAATGCATTTCTGAGAAGCATTTTCCTTAAAAAAAAAAACAAAAAAACTACCTTCAGTGGTAGATCACAGTCCATTTATAATATGTCCTTGCATGCTACTTGAGATGTCCTCAATTTTTTGGTTACACTAAACAGCAGCTGTGCTTAGCTTTGGACCTTTCGTTGGCTAAGAAATGTCATTTTCAAACAAATCTTTCTGGTCCATTAAATACTTAGGCATTCCTACTCTAAGACTAGAGGCACATTAAAGGCACAATTTCTTTATTTACACGTGCTTGAGAGAGCGGATCTGTCTATGGTTTGGTTTTCAGTTCTACTGCAACAAGAACAGTCTAACCTACCTAATCTCAAAAATGTTTCTTTTTGAAAGGTGGGCTTTCTTTTAACATCTTAAAGGGGTTCTAATTCAATTTCATGCATGTTATCATTTCTACCAACAAAACAACATCATGGGAAATAAGACTAATAATATTTTTAAAGAGCAGGACAGAATTCTCTTGGAACCCTTATAAGTAAAAGTATGTATTTCTCCCTATTTCACTGGCTAGCAACAAATCTCAGTGTGTTAAAAAAAAACGCAGAGTAGCAACAATCCACACTATATTAAACAAAGAAATGTACAAATAAAAACTCTTTTGGCATGATATCTATTGAACACAAATGATTCCATTAAAAAACAAACTTGTATTAGACTTATTTAATCTGAGCTAGAGTTAATGCTAAGGAAGCATGGTTTAAAATGTAAAACATTTTTTAACTAAACAGTCTTCCCCAAATCTAACTATACACACACACACACACACACACACACACACACACACACACACACACACTATCATCAAACAAAAAATTGAGGTACCAGAGTCAGAATGTTGGCTCCCGTCTTCCTCTTACCCTTGTGTTACTCCCCTGACTATGTAATGCCATGTGCCAGGAAGAGATCATCTAGGTGAGCATAATCTAATCAGTCTTTAAAAGTAGGTGTGAAAGATCATAGCTATCTAAAAAGAAAGAAGGAATCTATGTACCATTACTGGCTTTGAAGATGGAGGGGCTATGAGCCAAGGGATGTGGATAGCATTTACAAGCTCAGAACAACACTGGTGAACAACCAGCAAGGGAGTAGGACCTCATTCTGCAACTGCAAGAAAGTGAATTCATCTTGAATTTGCCTGAAAGTAGAATTTACCCCAAGGGCTCCAGGTAAGAGCCTGAAATGGCATAAGTCTGGATTTTCACCTTGTGAAAGCCTAGTAGAGAAGTCAAATGAGCCATATTATGTCTGGAATTCTCATGGAGATTGTGAGATAAATATTTGTTGTTTTAGGCCCATAAAGTTGTGGTACATTTTACAGGGTAATAGAAAATGAATACAGGAGGTAAGTAATTGATAAATACAAAAGTTATATTGTGTTAAAAATGAAACTAAGTAATATAATCTATGAGGGTTTTTAAATCACCAGCAGCTTCCCACTGCCCAAAAGATTATTTAGAAGTTTTCTTAGTTTTGTTTTTAATAAAACAAGCATATTATCTTTATTCATATGTGCTAAACTCTAGTGGAAGTTGTCTTTTGGTGATGAAGGAGATGGAGGATTACAAAATGAGTGAAAAATACAACCCAAATGCCCATTGATGATAGATTGGACAGGTAAAATGTGGCACATATACACTATGGAATACTATGCAGCCATAAAAACTGATGAGTTCATGTCTTTGTAGGGACATGGATGAACCTGGAAACCATCATTCTCTGCAAACTGACACAAGAACAGAAAATCAAACACTGCATGTTCTCACTCACAGGCAGGTGTTGAACAATAAGAACACATGGACACAGGGAGGGGAACATCACATACTGAGGTCTGTTGAGGGGGGAACTAGGGGAGGGACAATGGGGGTGGGGAGTTGGGGAGGGATAACATGGGGAGAAATGCTGGATATAGGTGATAGGCAGGAAGGCAGCAAGCAACATTGCCATGTATGTACCTATGCAACAATCCTGCATGTTCTTCACATGTACCCCAAAACCTAAAACGCAATAAAATATATTAAAAAAATAAATAAAAGAGGTCAATATGGGATATATAAAGAGTCCATTTATATAAAGCATTCAATATGACAAAACTGTAGAAATGAAGACTGTATTAGTGGTTACCAGTGGACAGGGATGGTGGGTACAATGGGGAAGAGGGATGTTGTACATATGAAGGAGAAGCATAAAGGGGTTCCTTTATGGTTTGGAACAGTTCTGTATCTTTTAGTGGTAGTTATAAAAATCTGTACTTTCAAAAAAATGGCATAGAACTATGAAATTATTTGTATCTACACACACACACACAATCAAATGAGTTCATGTAAAAAATGATAAAAACTGAATAAAGTTTGTAGTTCAGTTACCTGTATTACACAAGTGTCAATTCTCTGGTTTTTATATTGAACTGTGTTCACGCAGATGGCACCACAGAAGGATGCTGAGAGAAGGACACCTGGACTTTATATATGACCTTGTGAGTCTGTGTTTGTTTGAAAATGAATACGCAAATGAACAGTCAACAATAATGCAGATGTACTCATTTTTTTTTTTTTGGTAAATCTTTTGGGTAAGGTGAACCCCAAAGCTGACCCGTCTCACAGTTGTGTAACACAGCAGTTGATTGAACTCCCATGGGAGACCCTATAACTTGGGTAAATATAAAGTTCCTGAACTAAGGGACCAAATTTAATCTCCCTGCCAATGATCAGATATGGTTATCAATATGTTCTGATTATAGACAAGACGTGTGAACCTTAGAGAAGTGAAATGCCTTATCCAGAATTACAGGTTCACCTTGAACTAAAGGTAATGAGCAGAGGACCTTCCTTTGACACATCATTGCTACTCCAGCGAGCAGTAGGAAAAACTAAGGATGATGTGGAAGAAGTGGAGCATACTAGAGTCTCAGAATTCCAGGGCTTCGGGAGCTACACAGATCATTTTGTTTCTACTTCTCCTCAGAGTAGGCATAATAAAAATCAATATATTTATTGAAGATCACTGGTCTCCCATAAACTCCTTGGGGAGTTGGACTTATGTGAACATAGTTTGGATGATACCAGAATATTACATTTATTCATAAAAATGTCCAGCTAGTTAGAAATAACCTTTCTATTTATTGCCCGTTAATTAAAAAAAAAAAAAAAAAGCCTCACACGGT
Source organism: Sapajus apella (assembly GCF_009761245.1). Classification (NCBI taxonomy): domain Eukaryota; kingdom Metazoa; phylum Chordata; class Mammalia; order Primates; family Cebidae; genus Sapajus; species Sapajus apella. The sequence continues at coordinate 1,589,919 of NW_022437060.1, forward strand.
TCCTAAAGACTCACCAGCTCTAACTAGAATTTTAATTGGGAAATCTACATTATTCTGATTCATTGATAGAAACAATTTTCAAGAGTCTTTTTCCAAGACCTTCATTAAGCTTTTCTATTTTTTTTCCAGTGAAGACAAGTTTCTGCAGGCTACAGATTCGGTACACTACTCCTCTATGGTCTCAACAAGTGGCAGAGGACAGCCTAGTGTTCAGCAGGCATTGAATCAATGATTTGAAATAGATAAATCAAGATGGAGCCCTCCGATTTCATAAAAATTAATCTCAGTATTGTGCTTAGTGAAAAAATCTAACAGAGAAACATGGTTGCAATTTACTGAAATAGATTTGAAAACAATATACTCAAATATATAACCAAATGCAGGTCTAAAGGAAGCAAAAAGGAATTGCACGTTTACCTTTTTAAAAATTCAGTATTCATTTAAAAAAAAAAAAAGAGAGAGAGGAGAAAAGAAAGGAAAGAACCAGGTGCAAAAGTTAATTTTGCAAAGGTATGAAAGAGAGACACATCCTGCTACCCAAGTTCATTTTACGTTGGGATTTTATAGAATGAGTTGACCCACGATGAAGAATAAAAGAGGCCATTTAAACACATATTGACATATGGAACTTGTTACTTCTAAAACAGGCTGAATATATGGAGATGCATGTGTATGTTTAAGAAGGATAATATGAAATAGTAGTTGATGGCCACATAAAGCATTATTGAGAAGATGGGTAAAGGTTTTCTGGAGTTGTATCTATCAGTTTTTGAATTTTACATCATGAAATTTAAGACAGCTTCCCATAAACTGCCTTTACTTTTTCTTGGTTTTATTTTTATCTATTATTATTATTACTGTGCTTTTTTTTTCAGACAGAGTTTCATTCTCATTGTCCAGGCTGGAGTGCATGGCACTATCTTGACTCACCGCAAACTTGCCTTCTGGGTTCAAGCGATTCTCCTACCTCAGCCTCCAGAGTAGCTGGGATTACAGGCATGCGCCACCACATAGGCCAATTTTGTATTTTTAGTAGAGATGGAGTTTCTCCATGTTGGTCAGGCTGGTCTCAAACTCCTGACCTCAGGTGATCCGCCCACCTCATTCTCCCAAAGTGCTGGGATTACAGGCATGATCTTGGTATTATTTTTTGCTGAGAGAGAAGAGCTTTAAACCTCTGCAATCTCCCTTATAACAAAGAAAAAGGTGTTTTAAAGTCAGTTCAGACATCAAAAGAATGGATCAAAGCATTTGTCAACATGAATGGGCAGGAGAGAAACTGGAGACCCAAAGAAGAACACCTGTAGGACAAGGTGTGTTGCATATATTCTGCCTGCAGAGTGTGTGTGTGTGTATGTATAGGCATTGCTTCTCTGTGCCACTTAGCAGACTTCCTGGAGAAAGGGATGGATGTGAATATGTTCATAAAGAGACCAGTCAATGTATGAAGTGAAATAGTGAAACTGTGAATGTCATCCATTTTTTATTTTCAACATTGGGGATTTCATATTGTTCAACTGTTAATATGTGATAGACAATGAAACACATTCAGGAAAATATGATTATTTTACTTTGCAAGTCGTAAGTAAACAGACAATTCTTTTATCACCATGTTATATATTGCAAAACATGGGCATTTTGAAAGGAAACCTACCTAAATTCACTTATCAAATCAGGATGCTTTGCTTTTCAGGGCCAGCAACAAAATTTGTCCCTCCAGAAATAACTTCCTCATTCATACTCCGCACAATGTTCATGAAATAGAGGATTGTTTAACTTTCTTTTGGGAGATTATTGCACCGTTCACTAGTTCTCATTAAAATACTTTTCCTCCTGATTTCCATCTTAAATTTTCCTTTCATTAATTTCTTCCCTTACGCCCAGGCATGCCTAATTTTATGTGAATGTATGTGCATCGCTCTTTAAAAAATAACCTCACCAGATTGTTTTAGAGAAGATTATTCGGTTATAACACTTGAGGAAGCACAAGCTTTGTACTTATATCCAAGTGCAGATTCACATTAATGTTTAACACTTATTCATCATAAAAAATCCTTTTTATTTTTAGTATGGAAAAATTTAATTGTTAATTAAAATTTCAGTAGCATATATCTTGGGAACCTGAAATTCAAAAGGCCTGATAAAATGTAAATGATTTTATGTAAATGCTAAAATGGAACCAGGGTCAGGCATAATTCATCACTGTCACAACTAATCATGGGAATTGTTAAATGTGTAACAGGAAAATCAAGGTCATTTTATCTATCTATATATATAGCAAAATACTGATGTTGATAAGCACAGAAACATGTTTTTATTGCTCCCATCTTTACAAATGCAATAGTCCGTTCTTGTACACACAGGATATATTCCAAGACCCCCAGTGGATGTCTGAAACCACAAATATCACAAAACTGTATATATTAGTCCATTTTCACTCTGCTGATAAAGACACACCTGAGACTGGGTAATTTATAAAGAAAAAAGAGGATGAATGTGGGGAGAGGCCTCACAGTCATGGTGGAAGATGAAAGGCACATCTTACATGGAGGAAGGCAAGGGAGAATGAGAACCAAGTGAAAGGGGTTTCCTCTTATAAAACCATCAGATATTGTGAGACTTTCACTACCATGCAAACATCATAGGGGAAACTTCCCCCCCCCATTATTCAATTATCTCCTGCCAGGTCCCTCCCACAACATGTGGGAATTATGGGAGCTACAATTCAAAATGAGATTTGGGTGGGGACACAGCCAAACCATAACATTATATGTACACTGTTTTTTCCCATACATACATGCCTATGACAAAGTTTATTTTATAAATTAAGCACAGTAAGAGATTAACAACAGCACCTAATAATAAAATGGAACAATCATAACAGCATGCCAGCATCACTACTCTTGCACTTGGGGCCATTATTAAGTAAAATGAGGGTGACTTGAACATAAGCACTGAGACATCCCAACAGTTAATCTCAGATCTCATAACTTGATAACCATGGTGGCTGCTAAGTGACTCACGGGGTGGGAGCTCTGTCTATGGCTGACAAGGATATGAGTCACCTCTTGGGCCAGACGGAGCAAGATAGCAGAAGATTTTATCACTATGATACTCAGAACAACACACAATTTAAAACTTATAAATGGTTTACCTGGGAAATTTTTCCACTTAATATTTTCAGAACTCAGAAACCTCAGGAAGTAAAACCATGGGTAAGGGGGGCTACTGTAACCCTCTCATTATCTTACTTGTTGCAGCTACCACACCATTTCTCTCCTTGCCTTTTAACAAAGTGGCCTCAAGGATCATATATGCTACCTCCAGTTGTGCTTGTTCATTCTCTGTTGACCCCACACCAGTCAGGCAGTAGTCCTCAGAATGCCACAAAACTTGTTCCTGTCAACACACCCATGAGTTCCACCTTATTAAATATAGTGCTTCCTTCTTCTGTCAGCTGAAATTGACATTATCCATCATTCTCTTCTCCCAGAAAGGCTTTCTTCACTTGATGTCCAGGCTACCATAATGTGCTTGTCCCCTTACCCCAGTACATGGCTATACCTTTGTAGTTTCATCCTCATCTCTGACCATTAAATTCTGGAATTAAAAGCTCAATCATTGCATCTTTGCCCTCTTCTATGTACTCATCTCTCAGGGATCTTATGACTATAATTGCTGTCTACATGCTTATATCTCCAATTACATTTGTCCCTTGATCTCCAGACCCTATATTCAAATGCTCACTTAATACATCCACTTAGCATGTCTACAACTGAGGTCCTGCTAGGACCCACTCCTGCTCTTCCCATATCCTTTCACATGTCAGTTAATGACAACGGAACTTAATGCTCAAGACAAAATTCTGTAATCAATCTTGATTCCTCTTCTCATTTCTTCCACAGCTATCTCTGTGATTCAAACCACCATTACGTAGACCTGGTTTGTTAAAAACATCTATATGCTGATGTAACGGTGTTTTGCCTTCCATTATACCTTTCATTAGTCTATTTTCAACACAACGTCCAGATCTAATTTGTTAAAACATAAATCAGTCATGTTGCTTCTCTACTCAAAATATTCAGCAAGTTCTGCCTTTTGGAATCTAAGCTTACATCCCAACTGGGACCAAGGCTTTCTTTGCAAGGTCCTCACTTCCCTTCTATTACCTCTCTGAGTTAATCACTTCCTTCTCTTTCCTCATGTACTAGCTCACTAGATTCCCACTCATCCTCATAGAAGCCAGGTTTACTCCTGCATCGCAATTTTTTTAATTTGCTGTTCTCTTTGTCTGGGATGCACCTATCTCAACACATAGAGCATCAGAGCTCGAGACTTCACTTCCTTCAGACCACTTCCAGAATGTTGCCTTCAGAATAAGATTAACCCCTGACAATCCTAGCTATAACCCATACAACATTCTCCTATGGCTTGCATCTCTCTTCTTGATTTTTCTTTTTAACACATGCCAGCAATATATTTACTATTAATGTTACTTTCTCATTTCTCCTCTAGAAAGAATTTAGTCTCCATGAGAACAGAGATTTGTCTCCTGTGTTCACAGCCACAATACCCAGTGGAGTGTTTAACTCATAACAGAAGTTCAAGAAATATTGGTTGATTGAATGAACTGATTATAAATTATTATAATAAGCAAACTTCCAAATAAAAGCCATATGCTTATGTCTTCCATAATAGCCATTTAAATATTTAACACTGGAAAACATATTATTTACTTGGCCATTTAAGTAGTTTAACACACTTTTTATTTTGCAACACAAATGAATGCAGCCATCCTTTGAATAGGTGACTTTGTCTATTTATTTCACTGTCATTCAGAAAATGCATTTATGCACCAATTCAGCATTAAGAAATTGGGTAACACTAACTTTTTAATTATAATCAGTATGGATGTAAACATAGATAATCTATTTTTCTTATCCATAGATTGCTTTTCTCCCTCTCAGCACATTTCTGTGAATTTTTCAGAAGCAGCCCAAATAGAAAGAAATTTGCCTAAGAAATCACAGAAAGCAGTCAGTTTGTTTACTAATTTTCCAAAGTTAGATAACATTTTGGACTTGTTAGACTAAAATTTCTTAGTAGTCCCATAATATTTTAATTTTACATTTGATACATTATAAATTTATTTTGCTCTGATGTTTTTCAGAGCTCTTCTATTATTTAGAATTTTGCCTTTGGACTACAACATGTACTTGCCAAGCCTTCCATTAACCAAATTACTGTTTTGCTCTTAGAAGATTCTGGTTACCGGCAAGATTATTTCCTGTGGTAGATAATAAAGGTGAGGGGAACATTTTTTTGGTCTGAAAAGTTGTGACTTCATGAATTCAAAAGTCTAATATGAAAACAAATATAATCTTTAAATTTTGTATCAGGTAAAAGCAGAATATCTCCTCAAGTTGGAAACCCACTTGGAAGTATTTTATCATGAAACTGATTGAAAAAAGAGGGACACAGATTCTATTTTCATATTCTTAATACGTTAATTTTATATCTATGGAAGGCAGAATGAATCATTTTTTAAAAAATATTGATAATTGTAATTGTGTAAATAGGAGTGTAACTGAAATTTGATAGACTTGGGGTACATAACCTGAAGGAACATAATATCTAATACTTTCGGTGTAAACAGCTCAATCAAGTTCTTTTATTTAATTGCCTACCTCTTTGAGTCAACATTATTTTGTAAAAACATATTTCACATAATTTTAATGTTTCCATTAACAATTTATATTTTAAAATGAGTCTATACAGACACAGACAATATTAAAATAAGCTAAGTGTTCCTATTTAGCTACTCTGCTCATGTAAGGGACTACAATTTGCTTGCAAATGTTAGTTCAAATCAATTGATGTAAAGTCATCACTGCATATTAAATCTGAACAAGCTACCTAATGTGGTCACTGACAAAAGTGTGAATGGAGTTATAAGAATATATCTGTATTATATTATAAATCTGGTATCATTTACTTAAATAAAATTTTATTTTTGTCCCTTCATTGCTATATCTTTCAAAGGTATTGATTTCAAGTTCTGCATATTAGAAGGCATTTATAGATGTATAACTTAAGGTCTAGGCCACATGGAATTTGTGAAATGCATTTTGAGAGACACCTCAAAGAAATACACAGTTGCAGAGAAGTTGAAAGCAAGACACAACCACTTATTGAAGATAAAAGAATGTTGTGCATAGTGGGACACATTGGACAGAGAATAGAAGGGGTGATTTTACATTTGAGCCCCAAATTTAAAGCCACAATAAGAGATAGTGATGACTGCCTTTCTTTTGGAATTGATCTGTTTCTTAAATTGGTAACTGTACTACGTAGTGCCAGTGACAGCTGTGATAATGAATTGCCTGAGGAATACTGAGAATCAGCTATTATATTTAAAACAACATAAAAAGCTATGATTTGATATTCATTTATGTTCCTTCTTAGTTAAGAAACTTAGATATGCTTATAAAATCTGTCCCTACTCATGTCCCTTCACTGTCCTTTGTAATACAAAAAAACTCAATGTTCTTTTAGTTCCTTTGCTTATGTCTACTAACAAAGCTGTTTTTTTGATATGAGAAATTTTATATCGATTGCTTATTTTTTTTTTTTGGTTTATGTTTTCAATCATTTACGTTATCCATTTGACTCTATTTTTTTTCTAGCATTCTTGCTTGATTCTAGTCTCATTACTTTGCATTTTTACATCCGCGAATCTGAGTTACATAATTTACTTGGTATGTTTATCTTTAAAAAGATTTGGGTTACGCTACCCTGGAATGAAAAAAAAAATAGATACAATGTATTTAGTTTTTTTTTTTCTTACAGCAGATCACATCTTGAAATGAAGTAAACATAGCAAAGGAGAAGTAATATTTTTCACAGTGAAATTTTGGAAATACTGATTTTCTATTTAAGCCCAGGAGTTATTTTCATTTACTATTGGTCTCAAATCAGTTTTCCTACGGAATTAAGATGTGATATTGAGTTTCAAAATCATTGAACTCTTTGTCTGGAGGATTCACTTCAAGGCTATATCCCAAATAAAAAAAATGCTGCTTCTATCTCAAAAGTTTTAGTGTCTTAATACTACTGTGTAACATTATTAAACATCTCTATTCTCTAAGAGCTCTTAGCTTTTTTATGTTTTCTGACTCACACTTGTGGATCTAGCCTGGAATGGAACCTTTCATATAGTTGAGAGTTAGAACCTTGGCTCTGAGCAGTTGCTTTGATTCACCACATACTAATAATTTCATTATATCTATAGAAATCAAAGAAGACGCATTCTTAATAATCAATTATTATAATTATTCATAAAACACTGCAGGGGAAATAACCTATTGTTTAATTTTTCCATCTTCTCCTGTGTGTTTTTAATGTTTCATATAAAACAAGTCATTAAGTATTTAGTCAGGATTAGTTGCACAAGCTGAATCTATTAAAAGAGTTTGATTAACACAGAGGAACACAGTTTTGGTAAAAACAATTCCAGGTTTATTGACTATAGCTAGTTTTCCAAATGTTCTGCTGTGAATGAGCCAATTTCTGTTTAAATGGATACTTGTTTTCTTTCATATAGCAAAAGAATTCATTTGGCATTGACAGAAGCAAGATGAATAAAGATGTGTCAGCTTTAACTGCCTCCAGACAATTGCATTGGGAGGAATCAGCAAAAAGACAGACAGGATTCCTAGGTTTTCCTCTATGTGCCATATTCAATATTCTCACCAACTAACAGGACTCATATGAATGGACTAGTCTTCCTTGATTAAGCCCTGAACTAAGCTCCAAGACAGCCTTGGCTATTCCTAGTTGGATGTGGAATCACGTGGCTGACATTTGCAGTTTTCATCAACCATTTTGGTGTTAAGCATGAAAAAGAAGTAGACCTTTTCTAAGTATTGCTAATTAGTGCTCTCTGACCATGTCTTATCACAGGCCAGTGTTTTGGGAATTTCAATTTTTTTCCTTAAAATCCTAATTGTCGTATTGTTATAATGTATGGTTCTGTTTCCTGACTTTTCCTTAATTAAGTAAGTATTGTGTCTGGTGGCAAGTAGAATTTTCAGTCTGTTTCTGTAAATGTCTTCCTCACCAATTAAATTAATTTTACTACTAAGCTCAGGAGGAAGCGATATCTTATTCTTTATAGGGTTTAAAAATATTTAAAGGTGAGTAACATTCTTAAGTGTTCTCAAATATTTAAGGACACACAATTTTACTTTTACTAACCTAACAAGGAGAGGGCATTAGAATAGAAATAAAACTGCAAATACTTTCGTTGGCTATTTAAGCCACTTAAATCACAAATGATTACATCCATAATAAAAATTGTGAGAGTCCCATAGAAGTAACACAGGTTCGTAAGCCACATATTTCTGGATCCACCTTTTACAAGTTACGTTATTTGGAGCTAGGTGCAGGGTCTCTTAATCTTACTTAATTTACTTTTAAAATCCTCATTCTTACTTGCCTCAATGCTTAGGCATCATCTTCCCCAGGAAACCTTTCCAGTCACCTGTGACTTACTTTGGTGATTTCTGTTGGTTTATCCTCTTGTGGCAACATAACATATTGCTGTGCTGCTATTCGCTGGTTGCCTGTATACCCCACTGCACCCCATCTCATCTGCACTAGATGACAAGTACGTAAATCAGAGGCCAAACCTCTCTTCTCTAAAGAACTTCATATATGTCAGAGTTATTTATTTACTCATTATTAAATGAGGTTGAAAAGGATTAGCCATAATTAATTAAACAAAGAAAGGTGTACATATTGAATGCATTAAGAAAAAATGCCCCAAACCTGCCCACACCTAAGGAAAACCTGAATATTCTTTTGTTTTAGCTTGTACAAAAAAACATAATTTTAATAAAAGTCCTGAAAGAAAATCTTAATATAGAAATATAACATTTCTGGATGAGACAACACAATAATACACCACCATCAAATCACTCTAAATTAATGTGACCTCAATCAAAACTCAAACTTAATGTAGCATGAAATTCAAGAAAGGTTGTGGTAAATGTATACAAAAGATAAAATGTACAAAAAGAGAAAGTAATATTAAAAAATACAGGGAAGCACTAGCTCAAGTATATTTCAAAAACATATTACAAAGTCATAATAATTAGGTTAGTGTGGAATTAATACAAAAATATTTTAAAAATATAATTCAGAAAGAAATCCATTAACATACGATAATTTAGCTTGTATTGCATTGACATTTTAAATCAGTGGGGAAATAGAGAACTATAAAATCAAGCATATTTAAACAACTAGTCATTTGGGTAAGAAAGCAAGGTACCTAGTTCATATGTTCACTCACACACACACACACACAAACACACATTTATTTCACATAGATAAGACGAACATGAGTTAACCCTATAAATAGTTAAGAGTAACATAGGATAATTTGTATTGGAAGAGAGAAGGCCTTTAAAATAAAACACAAAATAGTAAAGAAAAATACATAAATCTAACTTTATAAAAATGGTAAACTCCTATAAAAATGACTATTCTAAAATTTATATAAAACCCAAAAAGAGCCTGAATAACCAAGGCAATCCTAAACAACAACAGCAAAAAAAAGCTGAAGGCATCATGTTACCCAACTTCAAACTACCCTACAGGGTTACAGTAACCAAAACAGCACAGTGCTGGTACAAAAACAGGCACATAGGCCAATGGAATAAAATCTACATCTATGGCCATCTGATATTAGATAAAGCTGACAAAAACAAGTGGAAAAGACTCCCTATTTGGGGGGTGTTTTATTTATCTTGGGGAAAAGACTCCCAATTCAATAAATGGCGCTGAGATAACTGGCTAGCCATATGCAGAAGATTGAAGCTGGACCACTTCTTTACACCATATACAAAAATCAGTTAAAGATGGATTAAACAATTAAATATAAAACCCAAAAGTATAAAAGCTCTGGAAGACAACCTAGGCAATACCATCCTGTATATAGGAATGATCAAAGACTTCATGACAAAAACATATAAAGAATTGCAACAAAAGCAAAAATTGATCAGTAGACTCTAACTAACCTAAAGAGCTTTTGAACAGCAAAATAAACTACCAGCAGAGTATACAGACACTGACAGAATGGAAGAAAATAGTTGCAAAGTATGCATCTGACAAAGGTCTAATATTCAGAATTTATAAGGAATTAAACAAATTTACAGGAGTAAAACAAATAGCCCCATTATAAACTGGGCAAAGTACTATGAACAGGCACTTCTTAAAAGAAGGCATACATGTGGCTAACAACCATATGAAAAAAAATGCTCAATATCACTCATTGTTAGAGAAATGCAAATCAAAACCACGAGATACCATTTCACACCAGTCAGAATGGCCATTATTAAAAAGTCAAAAAAAAAAAAAAAAAAAAACAGCAGTTGCTAAGAAGGTTGTGGAGAAAAGGGAACACTTATATACTGTTGATGGGAGCTTTGATTAGTTCAACCATTGTGGAAAGAAGTATGAAGATTCTTTTAAAAGCTAAAAGCAGAAATACCATTTGACCCAGGAATCCCATTACTGGATATATATCTAAAGAAATACAAACAATCCCACCATAAAGACACATGGACATGAATGTTCACTGCAGCACTACTCACAATAGCAAAGACATGGAATCAACCTAAATGTCCATTAATGACAGACTGGAGAGAGAGGATATACATATATGCCCTGAAATACTATGCACCATAAAAAAGAACAAGATTATGTTGTCATTTGCAGGAACATGGATGTAGCTGGAGGCTACTATCTATTAAAAACTAACACAGTAACAGAAAACCAAATACCTCATATTCTCACTTACAAGCTGGAGCTAAATGATAAGAAATTATGAACACAAAGAAGCAAAAAATAACAGACACTGGGGTCTACTTGAGTGAGAAGGGTGGGAGGAGGGAGAGAAGCAGAAAACTACTGGGCTCTGGGCTTAATACCTGGGTGAAGAAATAATCTGTACAACTAACCCCCATGACACATATTTACCTACATAACAAACCTTCACATGCATGACCAAACCTAAAATAAGAAACTAAATAATTAAAAAATATATAAAAACCACATTGAGATGCCATCTCATGCCAGTTAGAGTGGCAATCATTAAAAAATCTGGAGACAACAGATGCTGGAGAGGATGTGGAGAAATAGGAACACTTTCACACTGTTGGTGGAAGTGTAAATTAATTCAACCATTGTGGAAGACAGTGTGGTCATTTTTCAAGGATCTAATAGAAATTCCATTTGATCCAGTAATCCTATTACTGGGAATGTATCCAAAGGATTAGAAATCATTCTATTACAAAGACACATGCACACGTATGTTTAATGTGGCACTGTTCACAATAGCAAAGACTTGGAACCAACCCGAATGCCCATCAATGATAGACTGGATAAGGAAAATGTGGTACATATACACCATGGAATACTATGCAGCCATCAAAAAGGATGCGTTCATGTCTTTTGCAGGGATATGGATGAAGCTGGAAACCATCATTCTCAGCAAAGTGATGCAAGAACAGAAAACCAAACACTGCATGCTCTCAGTCATAAATGATAGTTGAACAACGAGAACACATGGACACAGAGAGGGGAATATTACACACTGGGGCCTGTCCAAGCATGAGGGTATAGGGGAGGGATAACCAGGGGGTAATGGAGTTGGCAAGGGATAGCATTAGGAGAAATACCTAATGTAGATGACAGGGTGATAGATGCAGCAAACCACCACGGCACATGTATACCTACGTAACAAACCTACACGTTCTGCACATGTACCCCAGAACTTAAAGTATAATAAATACATTGTAAAAAAAAAAAAAGAAAAAAAGAAAAATAAAAAGTGAAAAATAAAGATAAAGCAAGGGAATAATAGAAATATTTCCAGCTTATTCTGTAGGTAAATCTCTAATATCTGGAGCATACAAAAATGCCTAAAATCTACAAGGAAAAAATAAACTAAATATATTATACAAATAAGCAATTTACATTGGAAATACAAATCATTACTGACTTGTGAAAAGACACTAAGTCACACTAGTGTCCTAGGAAATGCAAAAATGAATAAATAACAGTAAATAAGAAAGTTATAATGTTCTTTTATTCACAGGGTTAATTTAATGACAATATATAATATTGTGGTAGTACAGGCACTACACTAGCGACAGCAGTTCAATCTATCAAGCAATTTGCAGAGCAATTTAGCACTATCAGCTAACACTGAAAACTTGTATACAGTATGACCCTGCAATCCTGATCATTTATGCAACTGAAAATCTCTCACATATTAACACAAGAAAGTTTGTAAAATGATATTTTGCAGTCTTATTTGTAATAATGGGAAGCAATCTAAATCTTTGTCTAGAAAAGAATGGTAAAATAAGCTAACATGATTCCAAAGCATGAAATACTATCTGGCAGTTAAAAAGAATAAAATAATTCTGAATGTATTTACTTGGGAGTCCTAAAAGGCACATTTAGGTGAGTAAGGTGATTATCTCCCAAATATTATTCACATAGCTTTCACATTTCCTCACAGCCCAGGATTTAAATAGGGTAAGGATCAATGATTACAATGTCTGCCTGGGTAAGCTCTAAATGCTTTAGCTCAACTTTGGTAAGGTCATCTTCTACACTAATTGGTTCAGGTGATGGAGGGCTAAGACAGTTGGCTCATGCCATTCTCCTGCCTAAGAATATTATTAGGAAGTGCATGTGACTCAATTCAAATCAATGATCTGTGTCTGGAAAATTTGCTAGAATCTTTTGAAAAGGTAGTATCTCAAGCTTCTAAACAAGGTAGGGAAACCTTTTATATCTGGACAGTGCAGAGTTTAGCTGTAAAGCTTAGAATTCCTCTAGTCACTTCTTTCCTCTTGTCACAATCTAATATTAAACTCAGACTTACTGAAGTGCTGTTGTTTTCTGGCTTCCTTACTAAAATGCAAGTACCGTGATAATAGTGAATTTAATTGTTTTATTTTCCCAACATTCCAGCACCTAGAAGCACAGCCAATCCTTAACAGGTACTCAGAAAATTTTGCTAAGTGAAAAAAACAAAACATGTCTGAGAAGGTATTCACAACAAAGGACAGTGAATCTCAAACAATTAGAGCACAATGGAGCCACTCTCCAGATTAAAGCACATATGCACCTCCTCCCAAACATTTCTGTGAGTAAAGCACCAAAATACCCTTTAATATGTGTAGTCAACAGGAAATGGGAGGAAGAGGTGTTGGGGAATGCGAATCAAATGTAAGTAAGTAAGGGATCATAGAATGCTAACTTGAAAAAATGAAATTATAGAAATACATGTAGAATGTAGCACATTTATATAAAAAACAAAAACGCTACATGCATGTGTAATTGCATACACAAATACAGAGAAATATCTGAAAGGGCACTGACCAAATGAAAAGACTCAGAGCTAATGTCTGCCTTGTTTGGAACCCAGGATTGTAATCTTTCCAATTACTCAATTCTGCCAATCAAAGGTTTTTTATTAGAAAATAGTTCCTTCCTACCTACCCCATGTCAGGTTAGTGGAGCTGATCCAAGTTATGAACAGGCATAGTGAAAGACTTATCTTTATTACTGATGCTCAGTCTTCATCACAGCAGGCATCTTTATTGACCACAGTCAGTCCTCCCCAGATGACACATCACTAAATATACTAAATGACATGATGGGCCATCAGTTGTTCATCAGAGAGGGCATGGTAAGCACATTATATTGACTTGTCTAAATGATTTTCTTTGTTTTTTCATCATGCTGCTATAAAGCCACAGGTCAGTTAATAATATTGACATTTTATTTAATTCATGATGATTTGGACATCATTATATAATGAAGCAGATTTTTTTTGCTAGAAGGAAAGGATTTTATGGTTCAATCATTTGTTCGTGAAGAACTGCATCTGTTTTCCGGTACAGCCATTAAGGACAGGGAGTGATAAGCTTTCATTTCTAGGTTTCTAAGGAATATAAGTCATAGTATAAGGTTAGAAAGTAAGAACGGATTTGCTACTGTCTAACTAACAAAAACAAGATGATTAACACAAAGCAAATTTGTTGCAAAATAAGGACCAGAGCTGGGCCACTAACCTGTGGCATAGAGATAGTTCATGAGGAGCATCGTTCCTCATAGAAAGAACATCACAACCATTAATTGTGACTTGCTGTGTGCCAGCCCCATATATGTATTATTTCTAATCTTGAAATCTAGGAATAACTAGATGTGATTCCCATTTTACAGATTATGAGCCTGTCACTCAGTTGGTATTCTACTTCTCAAATATGAAGTGATAAAAACCAAGAGATATATAATGCAAATCAACTTTTGCTGACCTAAATACAGTGAAGAAACTGATAATTGAAGTTTGTAATTTTAAAAAATATTTTCCTGTTCATTAATGAAAGATCAGTGTAATCTCACTAAAGGAGCTGCCAGTTTTAGCGCCTTAATTAAAGAACCTGCTGTGTGATATTTAGCAAATCACTCAGGTCTTAACTTTCCTGACTGTAAAATTAGGGTGAGATTAGTAATAGGGATGTATACTTTCCAATAATTCTAATTTGGCCACTGCATACCTAAGTAAGTTTTATCACATTAATACTCTACAAAATATATGTAGCGTGGATGCGAATAGCATATTCTGTCTACACTTAAAAGCTAGATATGGCTCCCTGAAGAAGTTTCAAATTTTTCTATGCATTTTTTCTAAAATATTGAGTATTGCTTTCTTTTAAAAAGTACAACCTCTGATACAGTAATGTATTAGAACGTGGTAAGAAGAAAGATGGTATTCATTCAGTTTCAACTCCAAGGGAAAAAAGGAGTAAATAAGCAACAGAAACAAAGATGTGTTACAGCAAGACAATAAAATGTTGTTTGAAAGGAATAAATAAATGGATATGACTGAATACCCTAAAGGCCTAACATTAAGAGAAACATAGCTAGATGCAGAAACATGTATTCAATATGAAGATATATATGTATGTCTGTATATTTATGCTTACATTTAATACAAATTTTGGGAAGATGATGGTGGCAGGGTATAGGTTTTGAAATTCTCCAAATCCCCAATAAAAATAATAAATACATACCAAAACCAACATCAATAAACATTAATTAACCAAACTTGATAAAAAGGCATATCTGCAGAATAAGATACATTTAGATAGTAATAAACCACCAATTACTACAATGTTCATGTAGATTATATGGCATCTGCAGGAGAAAACAGAGAGAAATTGTATACCAACATACAGAAGAATAAAGCTGGACCCCTGTCTCTCACCACATACAAATATTAACTCAAGATGGATTAAAGACTTAAATGGAAGACCTGAAACTATAAAACTACTGGGAACATATGGCAAACTTGAGAAAATTAAAAAACCCAAAATAGCCAATAGGTTTTCCTTGGAAAGCATGTCAGACAATCTGAAAATATCAGCTGAAGCAGGAAAAATGAGAGTGGCCCAATATTGTTAAATGTTAATTCTACCCAAAGCAGTCTACAAAGCCAATGCAACCCTGATCAAAACACCAGAATATTCCTCACAGAAATAGAAAATAAAAATCCTAAAATTTGAATGGAACCACAAAAAGAACTCGAATAGCCAAATAAATTTTAAGCAAAAAGAATAAAACTGAAGTCACATACTACCTTACTTCAAAATATATTACATGCTATAGTAAACCAAACAGCATGGTGTTTGTATAAACATAGACCAATGAAACAGAAAAGAGAATCCAGATATAAATCCACACATTTAGAGTCAGCTGATGTTTAATAAACACACCAGGAACAAACATGCAATGGAAAAAGGAAATATTCAATGCATCATACTTGTAAAATTGGATATCCACATGCAGAAGAATAAAACTGGACCCCTATCTCCCCATATGCAAAAATTAACTCAAGATAGCTTAAAGTCTTAAACATAAGACTCAAAATTACAAAACTACCCGAAGAAAATATAGTGGAAACCCTTTAGGATATCAGTCTAAGCAAAGATTTTATGGCTAAGGCCTTGAAAACATAGGCAACCTAAAGAAAAATAGACAGATGGGACCAAGACTAAAAAGCTTCTGCACAGCAAAGAAAAGAATCAACAGGGCGAAGATTATACCCGTTAAATGGAAGAAAATATTTACGAACTGTTCATGTGACAACTAATATTCAGAATATACAAGAAGCTCATAGAAAACAGTCCTGTTAGAAGATGGACAAAGGGCATTAATAAATATTCTCAAAAGACATATGAATATCTAACAGGTATATGAACACTTCCATCATTAATCATCAAGGACATGCATAACAAAACCACAAGATACCATCTTGCCCTTGTAGAATGGATGTTGTTAAAAAGACAAAAATAACAGATGCTGATAAGCACATGGAGAAATGAGAATTCTCATACACTATTGGGGGAATGTAAATTAGTAGAACTACTATGGAAAACAGTATGAAACTCTTTCGGGAAACTAAAAATAGAACTATCATACAATCCATCAATCCCATTACTGGATATTTATCAAAGGGAAGAAAGTCAAAGGGATATTAGCACCCCTATGTTTGTTGCAGCACTATTCATGGTAGCAAAGATATGGATTCAATCTATGTGTCTTTCGGTGAATGAAGAAAGAAATTGTAATACTTATATATAATGAAATACTATTGGGCTGTAAAAAGATGATGCCATGTCATTTGCAGCAATGAGAATCAAACTGGAGGTCATTATATTAACTGAAACAAGCCAGACACAGAAAGACATAAGACATTTGCTCACTCATAAATGGGAGCTAAAAAAGTTGATCTCAACTTTTTAGAAATCAGAATATATTTTGTAATTATATAAAGAATTACTTTCTTTGTAGAGAGTAGAATTATAATTACCAGAGGTTGCAAAGGGATGTGCGTAGGGTGAGGTATAAAGATAGTTTGGCTAATGGGTAAAAACAAAGTTAGAAGAACCAGGTTATAATGTTCAATAGAAGAGCAGGCTGACTACAGTTAAAAGCAATGTATTGTATACTTCAAAATAAATAGCAGACAGGATTTGAAATGTTCTCTACATATATAAATCATAAATACTAGAAGCGGTGAATACCCTAAATACCCTAATTTGATCACTACACATCTTATGCATGTAACAAAATATCACATGTATCATATGTATGTACAGATATTAGGTATCAATTAAAAAGAAAAATTAAATAAGATAGTGCTTATTTTGTGGGGATGAGTTGGTGATCTGAATGGGGCACAAGGAGCGGCTTAAAAGGTGGATGTTAAAAATTTTATTTCTTGACGTGGGAAAGGATATGAGAGCACTTACCTTCTATGCATTCATTAAACTATGATAATTTGGTATACTTTTCTATATTTGTGTTTTGGTTTATAATAAAATAACTAAAATATTAAAAACCAGTATTTAAGGGTGTTTCTCACTTTATTCTTCCAACGTGTAGGTTAGAAAGATGACATGGGATATAGCATGGTGACAGTTTTAGTCTGTAGAAGTTTCTCACAAACTTGTCTGCTTACAACTGATGCCATTGCTATAACTGTTTTGATTCCCACATTATTGCTATCATGTTTACAAATAAATGAAGATTGCTGATTAAGCATTTATTTTTCATGTCCTAGTAGATTGCTAGCTGTGTGGATACAAGAATAGACAAATGGGACCTAATCAAACTCCACAGCTTCTGCACAGCAAAAGAAACAATCATTAGAGTGAATCGGCAACCAACAGATTGGGAAAAAATTTTTGCAGTTTACCCATCTGACAAAGGGCTGATATCCAAAATTTACAAAGAACTAAAACAGATTTACAAGAAAAAAACTAACAAGCCCATTCAAAAGTGGGCAAAGGATATGAACAGACACTTTACAAAAGAAGACATACGTGAGGCCAACAAACATATGAAAAAATGCTCATCATCACTGGTCATCAGAGAAATGCAAATCAAAACTACATTGAGATACCATCTCACGCCAGTTAGAATGGCGATCATTAATAAATCTGGAGACAACAGATGCTGGAGAGGATGTGGAGAAATAGGAACACTTTTGCACTGTTGGTGGGAGTGTAAATTAGTTCAACCATTGTGGAAGACAGTGTGGAGATTCCTCAAGGACATAGAAATAGAAATTCCATTTGACCCAGCAATCCCATTACTGGGTATATATCCAAAGGATTACAAATCGTTCTACTATAAGGACACGTGCACACGAATGTTCATTGCAGCACTGTTTACAATAGCAAAGACCTGGAACCAACCCAAATGCCCATCGACGATAGACTGGATAGGGAAAATGTGGCACATATACACCATGGAATATTATGCAGCCATCAAAAACGATGAGTTTGTGTCCTTTGTAGGGACATGGATGAACCTGGAAACCATCATTCTCAGCAAACTGACAGAAGAGCAGAAGATCAAACACCGTATGTTCTCACTCATAGGCGGGTGTTGAACAATGAGAACACATGGACACAGGGAGGGAAGCACTACACACTGGGGTCAGTTGGGGGGAAATAGGGGAGGGATGGTGGGGGTTGGGAAGCTGGGGAGAGATAGCAAGGGGAGAAATGCCAGATGTAGGTGATGGGGAGGAAGGCAGCAAATCACACTGCCACGTGTGTTCCTATGCAACAATTTTGCATGTTCTTCACATGTACCCCAAAACCTAAAATGCAATAAAATAAATAAATGGGAAAAAAAAAGATAAAAAAAAAAGATAAAAAAAGATGTAGATATCTTCCCAAAGAGCTTATTAACTAATGGGAGGGATAATGAAAATTAAATTACATGAAATATGTGTCCAAGTCTAGCCAGCTCTTCATCAAACATATTTCCTCTGTTACCTAGACACACAACAATTCTGAGTTTTCTCTTTGAAAGTTCTGGCCATGTGAACTGAATAAGTGCAGAATTTATTTTAGCACTTCCACAACTGGACCTAAAGAACCTCTGCATGGAACCTGTAATGCTCTTTCCCCTTCTCCTATAAATGAAGGAGCCACATTTTGAATACAGCAATCACAAGTTGGTAGGAGCTTACTTCCATTAATAACCGCTTGGGGTAGAGTCTTGTCTATCAGAAATACTCATTTTAAACTTTATTTTAGTGACAAATTATTATTTTGTTGTCACAGATATCTGGGATTTATATTTTATGGCAGCCAGAATTATAACTAATACAAAAATTGGCAACCTTAAGTGAGGTGTCACCATTTTTAAAAAGCCTAAACTATGTAACTCAGTGGTAGAGTAACAAAGAAAACTGACACCAGAGGATGAACATACCATCTTCTTAAAGTATAGTAGAAAACACAGTAACTATTGACAGCAATGCCAGAGAAACAAAGCAAGTACCTACTGAGATGGGTCTAGAAGAAGAGTTTGTAAAACCAGCTTTTAATTAAGTAGTTGGTTTTAACTGATTGGATTAGTTAGTAAGATATTAGAAATAAGAAATAAGCTGAAAGGCAAAGAATTGACTGTTCAAGAATAGAAACAAAAATGATCCAGGGAGTTGATAAATCTGGGGTCATAACTAGTTTGAAACATTATCTCTATATATGAAACAGAAAAAAAAATATTTAAACACACACACACACAATACTTTGAGCAACAAAATTTCTTTAAAAGATTCAGCCCTGTGGAAAACAATGTTTTCACATTCTCACCCAAGCCAGATGGGCTCTAAGGCAACCGTTGCTAAATTGGGATATAGAGGCCAGGAAATGGCAAAGCTATACATAGGGAGAGAGAATTAGAGAAGTATGTCTGGGAAATAAATTCAGATACAGTTAATGGTACATTAACTAGAGGAAAAAATAAATAAACAGCCCATTACTAAGTTAAAAAACTGCATTGTCCTAAAAAAATAAACTGATCTAATAATAGTAACAACAACAACATGAAATCCTTATACAAACATGAAAGAAGCAACACAAGCTGTATAGCCCATAATGTAGGTATCTACCTCTCACCACGACTTTGGCTGTAGCCATATGCATGACAAGCTGAGAAGAACTCACGGAATGTGGGACCAAGAGCCAGGGAGAATAATATACAGGAAACAGAACTGGAATCTAACCAAAGACCTTCTCCATTGTCAAGTTAGAGAGATCTCCAAATAATTGCCTAGGAGGATTTCATCATTTTCGTAAGCCAAAAATAGCTATGTATTTCCCGTTTGTTTTGTTTTAAATATTGGTTTTCATTGTGAGTATACAGGCTTAGCTCCACTATTGTATGTGGGATATATTTCTGGAGAGGTAGTAAATTGCCTTTTGCTCCTTGGTCACCTGATTATGAAAAAAGCACACAGTGTAGTGTTGCTCGTATTTATACTTCCTTGTTTAAAAAGTAATAGATTGAAGGTAGTTTACTGGGACTAGCTTTTTTTACTCAGAATTGTTTTAATGAGACTGACATATGCTTTTTTTTTTTTTAAATGATGGTCATTATTTATTTTCATTGCTATAACCCATTCTATGATTATATATTATGTATTCATTTGTTTTCCCTAACATGGACATTTGAGTTGCATACAGTGTTTGTTGTTATAAATATTGCTACACACACTTCCTGGTAAGCCTTGGTAAAATTTTTATATACACCTAAGCATGACATTGCCAAGTGTTAAAAGTATGCAGGTATTTAACTTCCTGAAATAATACCAAATTCCCCAAATGAGAATACTCCCAATAGCAAGTATTAAAGATCTAATATAATTCACATTCTTTTCAACATTTGGAATTTAAAAACCAAAAATTATTTTTTGCCAATTGAATAATTAGTAAAATAATAGATCACCTTGTCTTGATTTTCATTTTCAAAATCAGTGAAGTTAAATATCATGTCATAAATGTACTGGCCAATTATATTTTCTTTTCTATAAACTATTAATTTTTCCATGATTGTTTGCTTTTACTTAATGATTTTTAAAGTTTGTTATATATTCTTAATGTTAATTACTTATTGGTTATCTGGATCATCATTTCTGCTGGATATTTGTAACTCATCTTTTTATTTTGTTTATGCATCATAGAATGATTCAAAATTAGATTTCTGAAATATTCAAATGTATCAAAACTTTTAATAGCTAGCACTTTATATAGTTTATGTTGAAAACTGATCTCTACCCAGAAGTTGAAAAGATATTCACCTATTTTTGCTTCTTACACTTAATTTTTTTATGCCATTAGGTTTTGACATTTATGTACTGTGTACTTATTAGTGGTAGGAGTTTATGTTTCATCCATTCACAAACAAGTCTGTATAGAAACTAGCCATATTATGGGGCAGTGGATGCATAATGAAAAGAGTAGACAATGTGGAAAATGAAAGAGATCACTTTATTTTGGCAATGGCTGAACACAGACAACAACAGAAAGGATATTGAACAGCATGTTTAAGGATACAGCAGTGTAATATGGGAACAGCATGTTTGTGGGTACAGCAGTGTAATATGGGAACAGCATATTTATGGGTACAGCACGTTTAAGGGTACAGGAGCGTAATACGAGAACAGCATTTTTAAGGGTACAGCAGTGTAATATGGATCCTGGCAGCTTATCTCACTTGACACAGTGCTAAACAGCACGATTAACCCAACTCTTTGACTGCTTCTTTATTATGGTGGCTTTCTATTGAGTTACAATGGTCTTCAAGACCAGCTTTCATTTATTTTTCTGCCTTGGCTTTTAATCTCCCTTTTGCCCCCACAGTTGGGTTGACAATACACACTTGATGAAATCATTGAATTATAGAATTAGATATATCTTCAATTCTTACTCATAAAAATCTGGGTTATTGTCAGAATCACACATTTTTAAAGTGTTCAATTTGGAGTGATGTCAGCAAGATGACTCACTAGTGATGCCTGGCATTCATCACTACCTCAAGAAAGAACCAAGACAACAAATAAACACCTGGAATTTCACTGGAATGTTGAAGCGAGCAAGTAAGAGCTCAGTGGGGCAGTGGAGATAGACCTGTGGTGCTTGGAAGTCCAGGAGGGTAGTGTGAAAGCATGCAGCCTCAGCAGCCCTGCCTCTCCTGCACAAATAAGATCTGCCTGGAGCCAGGAAAGACTTCTCATTGTAAGGGAAAAGGTAAGAAGATAATTCCTACTAGCTCCCATTGCTGCCACCAACACCTATAATCCTTAGAACTTGAGAACCCCACAGTGCTAGCAAGCCATGAGCTCAGTTTAGAAAGCTGCCAGGAATCCGATCAGTGCATTGCCCCAAATTAGTAGCCTGAGACACACACTTTCCATTCCTAAACCTTTCTCTGTAAGCCAAGCTGCTGCTACACAGCACCAGCTTGAGACCAGAGCCACTTGTAGAGTGCATCATCATCTGGGGGCCAGTAGCCACAGCAACTCTTTAGCCATGAAGCTCCATCTTTATTATGCAAAGCCCACAAAAGTGGCTGAACAC
Organism: Sapajus apella; assembly: GCF_009761245.1. Lineage (NCBI taxonomy): Eukaryota > Metazoa > Chordata > Mammalia > Primates > Cebidae > Sapajus > Sapajus apella. The sequence continues at coordinate 1,612,442 of NW_022437060.1, forward strand.
TACAACACCTACTACATGGACCTTGGGCCCAGGATGTGCTGTGATTTTGGTTCTGCATAGCAGGGAAACCAACCTTCACTGTTGTACTTGCAGTCAGAGGAACAGTCTGCTAGCCTACCTCAGGACAAATCTGCCCTTGAGATGGCCAAATAACTGTTTACCTTACCCTTAGCAAGAGAGGCCCCTGAGCCTTGGCCAGAAGATTGGCTGTGTGCCTGTGCTCAAGACCAGAGAAACATCTCTGCAATGCCCCTGTCACTTACCAGACATACTCATGGCTTGCCTAATGGCCCTAAACTCAAAATAAGGGCCTGGGAGACAATTCTACAGGCAATCCCTATGAGTAACCCTGGGTGGAAATACCTCAGGCTGGCTAAGCAGCCTTGCACCTGCACTTCCAACCTGAAAAAACAGTTCTGTGGATCACTTCTGGTGGACATACTCCAAGCTGGACAAGAAGCCATGCACCTACATAGTGGGCCCAAAAACAGCCCTATGTGCCACCTTAGGGGGGCCTAGTAAGCTGCTGTGTACCCATACCAAGGCCTGAGAAATACTCCAAAGGCCTCCTCTGGCAGGCATATCCCCAGGCCAACCAAGCAGCCACATGCCTGTGTCCTGGACCTACAAAACAGCCCATGGGCTAGCCCCAGCAGAAACACCCACAGACCAACTGAGCAGTGGGACATCTTTGTCACAGGACTGAAAAACAGCCCTATATCCATTCCTGACAGACACACCCCCAAGCCAGCTGAGGAGCTGTGCTGCCACTTCCTGGCCCTGAGAAACTGACCCGTGGGCCATCTCCAAGAGACACACTCCCAAGCCAGCCAAGTAGTTCTATACCTGCATCTCAGGCCAGAGAAACAATCCCATTGTGGTGGGCATGCCCCCAGGCTGGATAAATAACCATGAAGCTGTGCTCCTGACTCGTAAAAGAGCCCTATGTTCCTAACACCAGTTAGAAGACAGACCCAAAGCTGGCTTATCCAGTATCTGCATGTACACTTGCTGATATGGTTTGGCTCTGTCCCCACCCAAATTTCATCTTGAGTTGTAGCTTCTATAATTCCCAAATGTTGCAGGAGACACCCAGTGGGATATAACTGAATCATGATGGTGGATTCCCCCATACTAACTCAGTGAAATACAAGATAATACAGAAGAAATGCAACAAAACAAGAAAAAATAATTATTTGAATGAGAATTTTAACAAAGAGATAGATATCACAAAAAAGAACCAAATTGAATTCCTATAGCTGACAAGTCCAAAGAATGAAACAAAAAATACAATTAAAAGCTTGAACAACAGACTAGATCAAGCACAAGAATCTGTTTCTGAACGTTAAGATAGAGCTTTTGAAATAACAAAAGACGACAAATAAAAGAGTTTTTAAAAAGAAAATGAAGAAAACCTACAGGATTTATGGGACACCATTAAGCAAACAGATATTTATAAGATGGAATTTTCAGGTAAGACAAAGGAAAAGGTGAAGAAACCATATTTAATAAATTAATAGCAGAAAACATCCTAAGCCTTGAGAGAGAGGTAGAAATTCAGATCCATGAAGCAAGCAGAATCCCAAATTAATTCAATTCAAACAGGTCATCTCTGATGCACATTATAGTAAAATTGCCAAAATCAAACACAAAGAAATAATTTTCAAAGCAACAAGAGAAAAGTATCATGTCATATATAAGGAAATTATCCTTATATGTATCTTTACCTTATATGAGTGTATTTCTCCAGAGAAACCTTTCAGGCCAGGAGAGAATGGAATAATACATTCAAAATATGAAAAGAAAACCAAAACAAAAAGACATACTGCCAGAAAAGAGCATTATACTCAGCAAAGCTGTTCTTCAGAAATGAAAGGAAATAAAATCTTTCACAGACAAGCAAAGGCTATGGGAATTTGTTACCACTAGACCAGCCATACAATGAATGTTCAAGGGAGTCTTATGTATGGAAGTAAAAAGACAACAACCACCATCATGAAAACATGAAAAACTATAAAACTCACTGGTAGACAGATACGCCAAGGAGAAAAAGACAGGAATGAAACGTTATCAATAAAGGAAACCAACAAGCCTCAAAAACAAACAATAAGAGAGGTAGTAAGGAAAAAAGGATGTGCAAAATAATCAGATAACACCAATAAAATAAAGTTCTTACTTATTAGTAATAGCCATGAATGTAAAAGTTAAATGTTAAATAATTCCTCATTTAAAAGATACAGCTTAGTTGAATCCATTTGAAGAAAAAAAAAAAAGATTCAATTAAATGCTACCTACCAGAAACTCAACTCATCAGTAGAGACACGCATACACTAAAACAGAAGGGATATAAAAAGATGATCCATGCAAACAGAAACCTAAAGCAACCAGAGTGGCTATAATTATACATGACAAACAGGCGTGAAGTTAAAAGCTGTAAAAAGAGACAAAGAAGAACATTATATGATAAAAGAGTTATATTTTTAAAAGTATAATAATTATAAATATATTTGTACCCAACAGTAAAGCATCCAGATAGAAAAAGCAAATATTATTAGATCTAAAGGAAAAAATAGTTGAGGACTTCAATACCCAATTCTCAGAATTGGACACATTATCTAGATAGAAAATAAATTTTTAAAAACCCTGTGATTTAAACTGCACTATAGAGCAAAAGAAACTAACAGACATTTGTTTAACATTTTACACAAAAGCTGAGTGATATACATTTTTCATCAGCACATGGAACATTATCCAGAATTGACTATATGGTTAAGACAAAAAAGTAATCTTCAAAATTTTTTTCAAATTGAAATTATATTATGTATCTTATCTGGCCACATTATAAAACTATACATCAATAACACACACACAAAACTGAACAAATACATATAAATTGAATATACAATGGCAGGAGGAAGAAATTAAGAATAAAATTTATTAAAATCATTGAAACAAGTGAAAATAGAAACACAACATACCAAAACCTAATAGAAACACAACATATCAAAACCTATAAAACACAGTAAAAAGTAATACTAATAAGCAAGATTATAGCAATAAATGCCTACATAAAAATAAAATAGAAAGATGTCAAATATACAACCTCACTATGTACCTCTCAAAGAAATAGAAAATCAAGAACAAACCAAACTTAAAATTACTGGAAGAAAAAAATCATAAAGATGAGAGCAGAAGGAAACAAAATTTAGACTGAAAAAACTACAAAATATCAATGAAACAAACTTTTTTTGAAAAGGTAAACAGAACGACAAACTGTTAGCTACCCTAACTAAAAAATAGACAAGACTCAAATAATGAAAATCAGAAATAAAAAAGGAGACGTCACAATAGACAGCACTGAAATACAAAGAATTGTTACAGGCTAATATGAACAACTTTATATCAATACATTCAAAAACATAGGAAAAATAGATACATTTCTAGACATACACATAATAACAAGATTGAACCAAGAAGAAATAGAAAACTTGAACAGACCAATAGCAAGTAATGACATTGAATCAATAAGTCTTTCACCAAAGAAAAGTCCAGGACTGGATGGCTTCACTGCTGAATTCTATCAAACCTTTAAAGGAGAATTAATACCAATTCTTCTCAAGCTATTCCAAAGAAATTAAAGTAGAGGGAGCTCTTTGTAATTTACTCTATAAGGCCAGTATAATACTTATGCTCAAACCAGACAAGTACACAAAATCAACAACAAACAACTGCAGGCCAATATCCCTGATTAATATAGATACAAAAATTCTCAGCAAAATACTTGCAAATCAAATACAAAAATACATCAAAAGGTAATACACCATGACCAAAAAGGATTTACTCCAGTAATGCAAGGAAGGTTCAACATAATAAATAAACACTATAAATAAAAAAATAAACACTATACATCACATCAATAGAATGAAGGACACAAACTATATAATTATTTCAATTGACACATAAAAACTTTTGATAAAAATCAATATTATTTTATGATTAAAACTCAATAAATTTGGTATAGAATGAAAGTGCCTTAAAATAACAAAGGCTGTATATGACAAACCCACCACTAACATTGTACTAAATCAATAAGCTTTCAGTTTTGCCTCTAAGAACTGGAACAGGACAAGGGTGCCTACTCTCACTGCACTTATTCAATATATTGCTCTAGCCAGAGCAATTAGGCAAGATAAAGAAATAAAGGGCATCCAAATTGAAAAGGAGGAAGTCACATTGTGACTATTTATAGACATAATCTTATATCTAGAAAAATCTAAAGACTCTACCAAGAAACATTTCAGACTGAGCAACAAAGTCAAGATAGTTGAAAGATACAAAATTAATATACAAAAATCAGTATTGGTTTCTATACACTAACAATGTAACATATAAGAAGAAATCAGTAAGGCTATCAAGTTCCATTCAAATAACTATAACCAAGCCCATTCAAAATAGCTATTAAAAATACCCAGGCTTCAATTATACCAAAGAGGTGAAAGACTTCTACAAGAAAAACTACAAAACACTGATAAAAAACCAAAATTGAAAAGGATATAAACAAATACACAGTCCATGCTCATTGATTGAAATAATATTCCTAAAAAGACAATACTAACTCTAAAATATACAGACATTTTGTAATCCTCTTAAAAACAATGACATTCTTCACATAAATAGAAACATCCTAAAATTTGTATGTAACCAAAAAGGACCCCAAATCACTGAAGCAATCCTGAGAAAGAAATAACAGAGCTGAAGACATAACACAATAAGATTTCAAAATAAACCACAGATCTTTAGTAAGCAGCATGCTATTAGCACGAAAAAAGATATGTAGACAAATAGAATGGAATAGAGAACACAGAAATTACTCTACAAAGCTATAGCCAACTGAATTTTGACAGATGTGCCAAAACACTAATTGGGGAAAGGATCGTCTTTTCGATAATTGGTGCTAGGACGATTGGATATTCATAAACAGAATAACGGAATTAGTTGTTCACATTTTACCTTTTACAAAAATCAACTCAAAATGGAACAATAACCTAAATGTACTATCTGAAATAATAAAAAAAAATTACTGGAAGAAGTTCTGGGAAAAATGCTTCAGAACATGGGTCTGGAAAAAGATTTTATATGACCTCAAAAGCATAGGAAACAAAAACAAAAATAAAAAATGGGGTTATGTCAAAATAAATAACTTCTGTATAGTAATTAAATCAATAGAGTAAAAAGACAATCTACAAAATGGTATAAAATATTTGCAAAATACTCACCCAACAGGGTATTAATATCCAGAAGAACTAGGCACTGAAACATTTCAACCACAAAAAATCCAGTTAAATATGAACAATCGAAACATATATTTCTCAAAAGAAGACATGCAAATTGATGAAAAACATGAAAAAATAGTGCAACATTATTAATCATCAGGTAAATGCAAATTAACACCAAAGTAAGATTTTTTTCTCAACTCACTTAGGATGACTATTAAAAAAATGAAAAGGAAATACTTATCCACACTTGGTGGAAATGTAAGCTAGTACAGTCACCATGGGAAACAGTATGGAGGTTCCTCAAAAAACTACAAATAGATCTACCATATAATCCAGCAATCCCACTCATGGGCATTTATGCAAAGGAAACAAAATCATTATATTGAACAGACATTTGCACCCTATACTTATTGTAGCACTATTCCCAATAGCCGAGATATAGAATCAAGTGAAGTTCCAACAACAGATGAGTGGATAAAGAAAACATGTTCCATGTATACACACAACGGAATACTATTCAGCCATAAATAGAATGACGTCCTGTTATGTTTGACAACATGGACAGAGCTAAAGGACATTATGTTAAGTGAAATAAGCCAGGAACAGAAAGATAAACACCACATGTTCTCACTCATAAATGGAAGCTAAGAAAAGTTTATCTCATAGAAGCAAAAAGTAGAACAAAGGATACTAGAAGCTGCAAAGGGTGGGGAGAAGGGAAGGATAGGAATTTGTTAAACGCAAAATTAAAGCTAGATCGGAAGAATAAGTTTTAGTGTTTTATACTACTGTAGGATTATTATAATTAACAATAATATATGATGTAGTATCAAATAGCTAGGAGAAGGATATTAAATATTCACACACAAAGAATTAACAAATATTTGAGATGATGGATATGTTAATTAACATAATAACTCTGATCATTATACAGTGTATGTTTCACAATGTCACTATGTACTCTGAGTATGTGCAATGACCATTTGCCAGCTAAAAAATAAAATTACAAAAAATAAAATGTAGAACTAAAGACCATGCTGTTTGAAATATCTCATTAAATAGGTTTGCCGTGGAGGCAATAAACCATCCTAAAATACTGTACAGGCACCTGTAGTAATTAAACAATTTTGAGAACTATCAATCAAGTCAAAACATTATATTTTATTAGTGAGAATATCGAGGGCTAGAGAAGAAAACTATTTTGGGAAAGATTGCACCATTTTTAGCAGAAGAGCACATAGAAGACTCAAGACCCTATGCAGGGTGACGTAGTAGAGTTGAGATTTTATACCTATATATAGATGATGTAGATTTGTAAGTAAACAGGCATTTTGAGAGAGGAGCTGACGTATGTTAGGCATATAGGCATCAGTCTATTTTTATGTCTACTCTAAAGAAGGAGGCAACAGAAAAATAAAGTTCACTTGGTCATTTGGGCTTTTCCTATTTTTGTCAATGCTTTATTTTTAGCAACTAGAGTATTGTCTGATGCAGTGTGACCTTGATAAATGTGTATTTAATAAATGAACGAATCAATGATGAATGATTGATGGATGACTATGATTATTTCCTGCCTGATGCCTTTTGAGCTTCCTATCTAGGTCATTTGTTCTAGTTGCTGATGGCTGCTGAAAGTTTACCTTTATAATTTATTTAATTGATTTTACATGTGGATTTGCCTTACTTTCAGAGGAACATAGACATGCTTAAGAGGGGGCTGATCTGTTAGCCCTTACCCCTTCTTCCTTCCCAGTGAGAATGATTTTATTTAATCTCCTTACAGATCATTTTTCAGAAGTTTAGTTAATGAGAAGAGAGAAAAGGAACCAAAAGAAAACATAACTAAAAAACAAAAATCCACCATTGCCAATTTTCGCAAGATCAATCTGGACCATGAATGGTCTTAGACTAGAAAATACTCCTCTGCTTGGATCTGTTGTTCACCTGATGCCAGCAGCACAGATTGGAAGACTTAGCAGTTAAGTCTAAACCCTATGGCTGGACCCATTTCTTCCTGCTCCTATCTGCTAACAGCAACTATAAAACTCAGTTTTTACACAAAAAGCAACCAAACTCGATCTCCAAAATGTGGAAAAAAGAAGACAAATTGGATTGGGTGCCCGGGACTGGAAGAATAGCACAATGAGTGGACAGGTTTGCTTCCCATCCCAATAAAAGAAGGTCTCACAGACCCAGAATTTCCTGACCCTCCATCTAACATTAAAAAGGGCATCTGGCCGGGCACGGTGGCTCACACCTGTAATCCCAGCACTTTGGGAAGCTGAGGCTGGTGGATCACGAGGTCAGGAGATCGAGACCATCCTGATTAACACGGTGAAACCCTGTCTCTACTAAAAATATAAAACATTAGCCAGGGGTGGTGGCACGCGCCTGTAATCATACCTACCCGGGAAGCTGAGGCAGGAGACTCGCTTGAACCTGGGAGGCAGAGGTTGAAGTGGGCCAAAATTGTGCTACTACACTCCAGCCTGGACCACAGAGCAAGATTCCGTCTCAAAAAAAAAAATAATAATATGAAGGCAGCCCATGCAGGCTTTCTTTTCTGTTCCTGGAACAAATCATAAAAAATACAAGGTGATCCAGGGAAAACCATCAATAAGAATCTATCAATATCCTCACGAAATAAGCTGAAAGACACTGGAGAAACAGGTTAGAGGAATACAGCCATAACCATTAGAACCAGGAAGGCTTTTTCCATTTCTCAAAGGCCGGAGTGATTTGGCTATAGCAATCAACCAGCTTGGTTAGTTCCTGTGAGTCCAAGATTGCCTTCTCCTACTGAGAAACATAGGAATAAGCAGAGGGACAGTTAGAACTCACAAGAGGGACTCAGCCATGATGAGCAGCCCAGCCCAGAAAGCTTTGTTGTCATTATGGGCCTGGCATTCTCTGCTTATAAATATCAAAGCAGATGAGTAGTCTAGCACTGATGGGGGATTCTGCTGCAGCATGGTTCTTTCCAGGGAAACCGCTTCATCTTGGACATGGAGCTCCTTTTCCACATGGGCAGAGATGCACAGAAACCCAGCCGTGATAAACCTTTTATCTCCCTCGGGCAGCACTAGAAGAGATCAGTGGGGCATCAAGTAAATCATATAAAAAATCACACTGCAAAAGCTCTGAAACATAAAGCATCATTGAAACTGCAGCCCACGAAGCAGCCCAGGACCTGCATGCTGCACTTAAATAGTGTGGCTGCTTGAGAAAGAAAAGATTTAATTAGGATCCACACAGACAAAATATCTAGAATAAAATTAAGTCACCTATTAAATCAAGAATCACAAGTTACAACTGATTCAAAAAAAGGCGCAAATGCTGAGATAAATCAGATGTTGGAATTTTCTGACATGGGTTTTTTAGTAGCCATTATATAAATGCTCCAAGAATTATAAGTTATTTTGAAACAGATGAATAAAGAGCAAATATTGCCAAAAAATAGAAGTTATTTATATATAAAAGACAAATAAAAACTATAGATATAAAAAATTCAAAGGCCAAGAAATTTAAAATTTGCTTAATGATCAAGTGTAAATAAGATTACTGAATGTGAAAATAAATGAACACAGCCACCCAATCTAAAAAACAATGAGGAAAAAAAGACAAAAAGTAAAATGAATAGATCCTAGACCTATGGGAAAAAAACAAAAATCCAATTATTTGTTATATGAGAATCCCAGAAAGACAAAAAAGAATAAAGCTAAAAAGTGTTCAAAGAAATAATGACTAAAAACCTCTTAAATTTGGCAAAACATGCAAATTTACATATTTCAGAAGTTGACTAAATCTCAAATAGAATATATCCAAATAAGTCTATGTAATGGCACAAAAGAATGAAAACTAGTAAAACTAAAGACATATAAAAAAAATTAAAGATGCCAGAGAGAAAACACACATTACAGAAGCTGGGCGTAGTGCCTTATACCTATAATCCCAGCACTTTGGGAGGCTGAGACAGGAGGACCACCTGAGGTCAGGAGTTGGTGATTGGCTAACATGGTGAAACCCCATCTCTACTAAAAATGCCAAAATTAGCTGGATGTGGTGGTGAACACTTGTGGTCTCAGCTACTCGGGAGGCTGAGGCACAAGAATCGCTTGAATCCATAGGCAGAGGTTGCAGTGAGCTGAAATTGTGCCACTACACTACAGTCTGGGTGACAGAACAAGATCGTAAGAAAAAAAAAAAAAAAAGAAGAAGAAAAGAAAAGAAAAGAAAAAGAAACAACACGTTACGGATAGTTTAACACAAATTTGAATTTTAATAGAGTTTTTAACAAATTTGAAACCATAGAGAACAGAGGGAGTGGTACAATTTCTAAGAGCTGAATAAAAAGAACTGCTAACTATAAATTCTATTATCTAGCTAAACTGTACATTAGGAAGACTAAGGTGAGGACATTGACATACTATAAACCACTAAAAAGCTTTTTTTTTTTTTTTTTTTTTTTGTTTTTTTTTTTTTTTTTGCTATCAGACTTACCCTTCCATTTTGCTTAAATAAAATTCTTCATTACAGAGAAGAAACATGGGTACATATAATAGGCTATTATTTTCCTTGTGAATTTTATAAATCTTGTTTGATGATTAAAACAAAAATTATAGTACTGTTTACACTGAAGACAGATTTTTGTCAGAAGAGGTTAGGGAACAGAATAGGGGAGGAAGCCAGGTGTAATGATAAAAGTGAAATGGGAGGGATCTGTGTGGTGATGGAACTATTTGGTATTTTGATTGTGGTGGTGCATACAAGAACTAATATTTGTAATAAAATTGTGTAGAACTCTACACATATACAAATGTTTATAAGTAAAGCTGAAGAAATCTGAATAAGATGGATGAATTGAAACAATGACTATAGTGTTGTAATTATATTATAGTTTTGTAAAATGCTATCATTAGGGGTAACTTATTATTATTTCTTAAAATTTCATGTATCTCTACAAATAACTTCAAAACATTTAAATTAAAAGTACACAAGTGGTATTATCAGAAAGTTTTATATTTCCTTTTAGAAGTATTTTCTTCTATAGAATTGTCCAAAACCGGAGATGAGTAGATACACATTTTCTAGTTTAAGCAGAAGAACACAAAGAACTCATCAGATTGTACTACTTTTGTTTTAAATTACATAGTAAGGTCATTGATGAAAACTGGCCTAAATCTAATCATGAAAGATCCTATAATCATTCCATGCCCCTAAATTATGTACATTATGAGAGAAAAAATGTATATTCTTGAAAAACTCCTCAAGAATGCCCTACCCTTTGGTTCCCAGGTTGTACCAACCTTCAATAGAACATTCCAAGAGTGCTATGTCAAGACTGTGTTTGCAAACACACAAATGCCTATAACCATGCTTTGTTTTTCTAGCCTTACCTCAAGGTTCAAACAGATTCTTCTTAACCCTCAAAGCATCAAGTGTCCGATGATATCTCCTCCTCTAGATAATTACTATGCTTCTAATTCTTTAAGAATTATTACCTTCAAAATCAGCATAAAGGCCCCATTCTTCTGTAGAAGAGCCAGCAACATGTCTTACTTCAGATTAGAATTATTATTCCATAACTTCCTTCTGGTATCATTTTACTCCTGCCTAAAGTACTCCCTTTATTAGGTGATGAATTCATTTAGGTATGTCTTAAAATGTCTTTAAGTAAATTGAAAGTTCAATTTACTTTCAAAAAATATAGTCACTAGATGTAGAATTCTATCTTAACAATTGCTTTTCTTTTTTTTTTTTCTTTCAGCAATATAAAGACCTAACTATTTCAGTAATTTAAAGACTTAGTAAGTTAAAGACTTTCTATCCGTAAATAAGTGTTTTATACTGATTATGAGGCCACCAGACCAAGCCTCATAATGTGTTGTTTCTCTCTGGCATCTTTAATTATGTTTACATAATTTATGGGGAAAAAGTACTGTAATTCATATCTTCACTATTCTGCCTGTAACATAATGTTTTTCCTGCCTGCTTGTGAGAAGTATTTTTATAATTGATTTTGAGAAATTTGACAATATTGTACCTAGGTCTGGTTTTTTGTTGTTGTTTTCTTATTCTTGGATTTTATAGTTTCTTGCATAGGTGGGACTATAGTATTTTTAATCACGTTTACAAGTCTTTTTTTGTTCAAATCTGTTCCACTGCTCATTGATGCTCTACATGTTTCTGCATTTTTTTTTCTCTTTTTTTGTTGGATGGCTTCAGTTGATAGGTTTTCAAGTTCAGTAAACTTCCTTCTGTAATGTGTAATCTACCAGCAAGACCATCTAGATTTTGTTTCATTTCAAATTTATAGATTTTATAAGTTTTATCTGCTTTTATATGATTATTGCTCTACTTCACTATCTAAAAATATATAATCCAGATATAATAATTTCTCATGCACTATTATGATAATCAACATCTGCCAATTCTGGATCAGATTATTTTTTTTCTTCATTGTGGGTTATATTTTCCTGTTTCATTACTGGTAACTTTTGGATGGATATGAGAAAATGTGAATTTTACCTTGTTAGGTATTAAATATTTTTGTATTTTTATTAATGTTGCTGTTATTATTTTTCTAGTACAAACTTTAGTTACTATAAGACTGTTCCATGTTTTTATGTCTTGATTTTAAGATTTAGACATTTTAGATGATTTTAAGTGTTGTTATCAAATAAATGTTTAGTCTAGGGCTAATTTTTCCTTACCTGTGAGGCAAGCCTACTCTGTTAATTCTATCAACTGCCCATAAATTACAGGGATTCCTGAAAGAAAAGTGAGTAATTTTTCCGGCTCTTTATGAGCTCTGAGCACAATTACTTCTAATCTTTTTTATGCGTCTGTCTCTTTTTACACATAGCTCTTCCTCCATAGGCATGTGATCAGCTCTCTGCTGAGTACTCATTCGCAGAGGACACTTTGCATATCTCTGTAATTCTCGTAATGTGCATCTATCTTCTCTGTGGTACTTTGTCTTGGAAACTCTAGCTGCCTTGCTTTCCCCACACTCAACTCCATCTCTGCTTGTCCAGGAGTTTGACCTCTACAATAGCCTAGAAACTATTTTCAAACAGTAGTAAATTGGACCAATAACAGAGGTTACCTTCTAAATACACCATTTCTCCAATACCATTGTCCTTTGTTGTCTATGTTCAGTGTCTTTAAAACTATATCTATCTGTCATCTAGCTAGCTAGCTGTCAACAGACTTTTTGTTTGCATCAGGTGAGTAAATCCAACCCTTCTTTCTTTATCTTGATAGAAAGTGACAGCTTTCCATCTATTTATTTGGTCACAGAATACATATGAGGTGGTATCATCTGCTCTGATTTACAAACAAGAAATCGTAAATGGCAGAGAAGGCAAGGTTTTTGTTCCCATAGTCAGAAAGTTTAAAAGCAAGAAAGCAAAGACTTAAAATTAGCTCTACCTACTGCCAAATTCTGACTTTCTTTAGGGGAAAAGAAGATTAAACAGGTTTTGAACAGTTAGAACAGTAAACATGTAACAATATAATTTTTCTCTACCTGGCAACCTTCTATACTTTATGACATGAGCCAGACAGTGTCTCCCCTGACCAGGCAAAAAGACGCTCTCACCACCTTTTGCTAATTTTTTTCACTCATATTTGAAAAGTACACTGTGGCTGTGTTTGCCTTTAGTTTAAGACTTAATTCACGGGGGAGGGGCGGGCTATATATTTTGTGTATTTTATCTTTCTTTTCTTAGCATCAAGTAAAATTCCTGTCACATGGTGGGCAAAATCTGTGTTTGTAGAATTGAACTGACTGACTGAGGCTTCCTCAAAGCAAGTCAATTTTAATAACGGCCTACAGGTGGCACAGTAGGAGATACGAGTAAATTTCACAATGTGTATTCCAAAACTAAAGAGAATTTTGTTTTATGGTGTGGGTTTCTCTCACTGACTGACCTACTCATTAAAATAATTAAGAAGTGTTGCCGGGCACGGTAGCTCAAGCCTGTAATCCCAGCACTTTGGGAGGCCGAGGCGGGTGGATCACGAGGTCAAGAGATCGAGACCATCCTGGTCAACATGGTGAAAACCCGTCTCTACTAAAAATACAAAAAAATCAGCTGGGCATGGTGGTGCATGCCTGTAATCCCAGCTACTCAGGAGGCTGAGGCAGGAGAATTTCCTGAACCCAGGAGGCGGAGGTTGCGGTGAGCTGAGATCGCGCCATTGCACTCCAGCCTGGGTAACATGAGTAAAACTCCGTCTCAAAAATAAAAAAAATTTAAAAAATATATAAAAAAAAAATTTAAAAAAAAATAATAATTAAGAAGTGTAAATAAAACAGATTAGCTTCTCAAGTTGGAGGAACTGGGCTTTTAGAAAGCCAGTCCTTAAAGATGTGGAAAACATGCTAAATCACAATGTATCGCTTAGGTCTGTGTTACAGCAATAATACAGAATCAATAAACTGCATGGAGAAACCCATTTCAGGGTCTATCAAGAGGATCCACAGTAGCATACCTTTTAGAAACGCAGTTTGAGATAGCAGCAAAAACTCTGCAGTTTCAACTCATGAAGCCTCAGGTCTGATGCTTTCTTCTAACACCACACATTAAATAATCTTCGGCAGGTGCCTTAACTTCTTCGAGTTCCTCTTATTTAAAGCGTGGATAATTGTATTACCATACAGGGACGTAGTGATCAGGAAATGAGGGTTTGTTATAGTACGGCTGACAAAAACACAGACTCGTGTCTCCCTTCCAGGGTAGACTGAATGCCGGGTAGCATCTGTCCGATCAAGGACTGCATATCCCAGCCCCCAGCATTCAGGAGGGACTTCATTATAAGTTCTTATCAACAGAACGCAGACGGGCATAACATACAACGAAGGTGTATGAACGACAGGTTTGAGATTCTCTACATTCTCATATTTCTCATCTGCCAACTAAATAGTCATGGCAAAGAATACCTGCATTGGAATTTAAGAGAGAAATCACATTGATGTGCTAAGTCTTTAAGTTTGGGAGAGTATATACATTTCAGCAGTTAGCCTATTCTAATTACGAAAGAGAAAATGCTCATATAGAAGATAACACGATAGCTCAGTACATGTTAGATATTATTTGCTCACAGACGTAATGCTTCTTGTCTCTAACTGTATAAAGTGGTGCGACTTTGGACAAAATAATTTACTGCTATGGACATTTATCTCTATCACTCTGGTAGTGTTGGATTAAAAGATCTCTAAGGTCCTTTTCAGCCTCAACATTATTTTTAAGAGTATTTAGATTATCTGCTTATTATGACATAGGAGAGGCTCCAAACGAAATTCCTGCAGACGTAATGCTTCTTGTCTCTAACTGTATAAAGCGGTGTGACTTTGGACAAAACAATTTACTGCTATGGACATTTATCTCTATCACTCTGAGAGTGTTGGATTACAAGATCTCTAAGGTCCTTTTCAGCCTAAACAGTATGTTTAAGAGTGTTTAGATTGTTTGCTTATTATGACATATGAGCTGCTTCAAACAAAATTCCCAAGGTACAAAGAGTGATATTTCTACCTGTCATGGGTATGTGTGAAGTAAGCACATATGCACATTATATGTTATCAAAAGGGATCAATTTGAAATAGCTCACATCATGAACAAAGAAAGACCTAAAATGGGACGTGTAGAAAGATTGCTAAGCAATGCTTATGCCTGCATGTGTTGATCACAAGGCAGTACATACTCATGGAATTTTATCCAAGAGGTTCCACTATTCCAAAGTAAAACTAAAATGTAAACATTTGTGTCTAAATCAGGTCCATACATTTTATACAACATGGTAGAAGGCCAAAACACGGGGGTATTTAGAGTCTTGGTAAGAGAGTGGCTCAGATGTTGGATCAACCATGATGCTGAGGATGGTTAAAAAGTTAGTAATTATAGAATGGCTATGCAGACTGTGATATGATCAAAGTCTCCAGATGGCCATGCTTTCATGAGAAGTGAGTTAGTGATGAAGGGCTAAGAAAAATGAGGGGTGTCTAAAAATGTAGCTATGCCAGTTCTGGAAGATGGCTAGTTGCACAGTGTGGTCTGAGGGTGCGTGGATAAAGTGGTATAGAGATAAAAGTTAGGAGTGTATTATGTGAAACGTGGTTAGCCACAAGGTATGGTCATTTTCAATGGCATGCATTTGGGTGGAGAAGTAAACTATGGCCCTTTGCTTCTTATTAACGAAAGTGAAATAGTGACCCAGAGGACAGTAGGTGGCAAGATGTGAATTGGAAAGTGGTAGAATCTTGCTGTTTACACTTCAGGAAAGGAATTTTTAAAAGAGAAAAGGAGAATGAGGGTTTTAAAACATAACTGGGGAGATTGTAGATACGGGCTCCAACTCCAAGCCTTGTGAAATATCCATCTGCAGGAGTAGTTCAGTAAAATCAAAAAAATGAAAGATGCAGACTGATGTATCTACAATGGGTCTGTCATTTCCTACATGCAGTTACTGGGAGTAGGGCTCAATGACAGGTGAATTCATTAGGTATGAAACACAGACTATTTGTCTTCCAACTCCTTTTATTTACTATGGTATCACCCCCTTAGACCCATTTCCCTATTATTTTGAAAAAAAAAAATGAGGTTTAGACCTAACAAATATCAGAATCTTTTCTAGTTCTAGTCTTTTCCATTACTTTATTCCCAAGGTAGACTTTCCCTAAGCCCCAAATTTACTAATATGACATAAGGCAGAGACTATGAAAATGACAGTTGAATTATCAGGAACTATAAATGACAAGGGTAGGAGTTTAGTAGGAGAAATATCTCAAATACTGTTCTTACAGATGGAAGAGAAGGGAAATAATACAATCTTGTGTTTCAATAGTTTACCAATAAGGAGACACTGTAGATAATGGATTGGTAGCAAGTTGTTTGGTTTAATTGAATGCAAAAACTTCCACTTTCTCAAGAATTCCTTGTTCATATAATCTGACCATCTTTTGATTTTGTTACTTATGATTTTTATCACTCAAAATATTTTCTTGTTGTGATAAATTCTTAGGAGCATAAGCCCTAACTAAAGCCTTCTTATATTAAATCTTTGATAACAAAGAGGAAGAAGCTATGAAAATTTCTGAATGTAGGTTAAAATTTGAGATGTAAGGCAAACGTAATTTATGATGTATCACCAAAATTGAAAGCTGCAAAATAATATATCAAAATGGGTCTTAGCTAAAAGTGTCAATAAATCATTAAATATTTTTCAGCATTGACCAGAGCACTGGTAGGTGTAGTACACTGTCAAAGCTTAGAACTTTGTTGCAAAATAAACTGTTATATAAATCAGTTAGCCAGGGGGTATTCATACTATAGAATAAACTATTATAGATTAAGACAATGAGGCATCCCTATAATTATGTAATTACTGGCTTATAATAATTTCAAAGTCATGATTTATTTTTAAATAATGAAATTTTACACTAATAAAATATGGTAAGATTTTGGTAAAAAAATAAAGCATAGGTATATTTTTCTTTGCTTGAAGGATTTATATCAAATTAATTTCTCTGAGCAAGAACACAGGATTGTAGAGAGGCAAGAATGACTTTGTTTTTAATTTGTTCTGTTGGAAACAGTTTCTACAACAGCTCTGAATATATTTGTTATTTGATAATCATATAAAAATTAAAAATAAGGTAGACCTACTTGTGCTAATGTTGAGGATATAGTCCTATATATATTTAAATGAAAGCACTAAGTAGCAAGGGGGTGTGCACCATGTCCTCTCATTTGTATGTGTAAACGTGTGTGTGTGCATGTGTGCGTGCGTGTGTGTGTGTGTATTTTATACTACCTACAATTTTAATTTCCCCACTTCCTCTTTCACAAGTTACCTGATGAAAGGAATTGCTTACTGCATAAAAGTTTCCTTAGGGTCCATGACATTTCATGTTTTTCTTCTCATTCTGAGCTAAATGATCTTATTTTTAGGTAAATCAAGGCACAAACCAGGTGTCTTTTAGTGTCAAAACTGTCCAATGTACAATTCTCATAATTTTGTATTTGTCATTGTCCACAAAACCCCACTACACCACCATTCACCTTCTGGCAGCTGTCTGGCTATTTCTCTAAGCTGGCTGTGGGAAGGGAAGAAAAGTGAAGGAACAGCATGCTCCTTGATCTGGGATCTTAAGTAAACCTGTCTTATGCTTTTTGGAACTGAGAGTTTTATAAATTACTTTCCCTCAGGAGGCATCTTTGAAAGGTCCACAGCTGGACGATTGTCCTCTGCTCTGGTACCTGCAAGTATCTACCACTGCTTGCCCCGGCTTGCTTTCTGTGCTAATGGGGCCTCAGCTTGGAGCTTTTCACTGCTGCAGTTCCTCTGCTCCTCTAGGGGCATATTTTGAGAAGACGTTGCAGAACTCTAACCCAATTGCTTACACGTTCTCTGCAACTCTGTTTTGGGTTTCCTTTATGCCATGCTTCTGCATCCCTGGAAAAACTCCTGTATCTTTATCCTAACAGAAATCCTTGAAATACAACCAGATTCCAATGATAAAAAGCTCTCCCAGCTCTTTCACTAATTCTGAGGGCAATTAGGAACTCTCATCTAGAGTTAGGGCCAGGCTATAATGTCACAAAACTGCAGAAAAAAACACATGACAAGCTCTCCCAGGGGTCGTATTTAAATTTG
Organism: Sapajus apella; assembly: GCF_009761245.1. Taxonomy (NCBI): domain Eukaryota; kingdom Metazoa; phylum Chordata; class Mammalia; order Primates; family Cebidae; genus Sapajus; species Sapajus apella. Next base: position 1,630,381 of record NW_022437060.1, read on the forward strand.
AAGTTTCTAGACCTAGTTAGAAAGTGGAATCACACCCAAAACTCTCTCCTGTTAGGAGAGCAAGACAGCAGTATTCCCCCAAAGAAATCTCTTCACCAATCCTGTCCACACTCTAAATAGCTCTATATCCTAGATTTTGTTGATGGAACAATAGAAGATCTATTTCTGTGAGATATTTATTTTTAGATTATGCATATGGTTATTTGCCCATGAAATGTTAGCTCCATCTTATTCATTTTCTGTCTTAGGCCTCTGTTTCCTAGAAAAGAGAGCCTGAAACATAGGCTTATATGCACATATTGAATTGATAAGTGATCCAGGAAGCTATAGTTGAGTCAGGCGGAGAAAAGGGGAGAGTTAACAGGAAGGTGCATAATGAACTTCCCCCCCCACCCCCCCCACCCCCCCACCCCCGCTACAGGCAATTGGTTTCTCTATCCCATGAGAATGAATCATAAGTCATTTAAGATGCTTTGGGGAACTTTCTATCCCCAGTTGGTCAAAATTTTCATCATGAGGTTAACTCAAGGGCACCAGCTGACTTTCCTAAGCAAAGAAGTCCACACACACACAAAATGCAAACGGCAGGAAGCAATAAAGTGAAGCCACGCCCCAAATGGCCTACTATAATGAGATGTCCATCCATTTCTATTATATTGGCCAGATTTAAGAAGTCTAACAACACCAGCAATGCACACTATTATGAAAATATAAATTTCCACGGCCCAAGAAAGGAGCTAAAGTTTGCACTCAACGTGAGTTCAGTGAGGTTCACACTACAGTAATTAAGAAACTAAAAAGGACCAAAGTCTGACATGAAACAGAAAGGTTCCCCATATACTGGTAAAACTTCCATTTCAATGTCTTATTAGAGATACGTGTACATACACACATTGAGAAGGATGCACACATTTCTTTGCAGGAAATTAGGAGTGCTACATTTGGTTGAGAGATTAGACACAGAGTGAGAGAGAGATTAACCCCTGTATTTTTTCTTTCTAAAATTTAAATTTGGAAATAAAAAACAATTAGAGAATTATCTGTAGTCTCCTATGTACCTTTTCTGAACCATATTTACTATTCAAAGTCTTCAAAGAAACCTGTATATAATATTGGATGATTATTAGTATGCATTTAAAATATTTTAAAATATGCTCACATTATCTAAACAATACATTTTGGATATTTTAAAAGTTTAAATAAATGGTATCTTCTATCACAAATTAACTTATTTTTCCAGAATATATTTCAACATTATCTGTGTTGAGACCCAATCTTCTATTTTATTAATGATAATTACCCACAGTATTCCACATTTGAAAAAAATGATACTATATTCATTTTTTTCCTGAATGAGTGTTTACATTTTCTCAGTTTATGACATGCATGCTGCTAGGAACATTCTTTACATATGTCCCTGGACGTGTGAACAAGAAAATCTCTATGGTTTATATCTGACGAATAAATAGTTGTTTCAGAAGGAATGTACATATCCAATTTTACTTTATATCACCAAGTTGCTCTGCAAAGTGGTAGCATAAATTTATATTTCCATAATAGTGCTTATTGCCGTCCCTCCTGACTGCCGGTGGTGTTAGGCTTCTTAAATCTTGCCAATATAATGGATATGGATGGGCATCTCACTGTGGTTTTATTAGGTATTCACCTGATTACTACTGAGGTTGAACATCTTTTCAAATGCTTATTGATTCTTTTGGTTTCCTCCTTTGCAAATTGCCTGCTTAAAAATCATTGCCAATTTTTTGGTTCAAATACTTGTCTTTCACGATTGTTTTGATTCTTTGTGTATTTTGGAAGCTAAACCTCTAAAAGTAGAATGCACTGCAAATATCCTCTCTGAGGCAGGGGCTTGCCATTTTTTTCTTCAGAGTGACTTATATTGATCTCAAGTTTTTAATTTTAACAGAGTCAAACATCAAATTTTTTAAATAAAAATATTTCTCTACACCAAATCATAAACATTTATCCTGTATTTCCTTTAAGAAATTCAAAAGCTTTGTTTTTTTTTATTTGGGCTTTTTATGCACTTAGAATTGTATGTGTATGTGTGTGCTTCAAAGGGCAGAAATACTTGAGATTAAAAATGGTTTTCTTTTATTACCTCTTACTCTGTCATAATTTTTGAGTTAGGTTTACCCTGATTAAAAGTGCTACTTTATTTATATATAAAGATTCTCCACAAGAGCTCTTTCTTCTGGTTTATTCTACCCCGCAGGTTATATATGCACCTCAGTTCTAATACGTGTCACGATTTTAAACTCACACAGCTTTATGTTAAGCCTTGAAGTCTAGCAGGATATCTCTCAAGTTCTTTAAATTCACTTTGGTCACTGTTAGTTTTCATTCTTTCATGTAAATGTTAGGATCAGCTTTTTATTTACTGCAATAAAATATTCTCTTAGGGAAAACTGCATGAAATTCATGGATTTGGTTAGAACGGATATTTTTATGACATTGAGAAGAAGCCACATTTCATTGAATTTTCTTTGTAAATGGCTTAACACTATAGCTGTGTGTTATTCTCCTTATATGTTCTCACTTTAAGCCAATATCTAAGCCATTTTTGGTGGGGTCACTGATTTTTTAAGAACTCACAGTGTAAAGTCTACTACTCTTTTAAAGAAAGCCTGTAGAAGGAAAATCCCTTTCATGTGAGAAACTGAAAAGCTTGTGGTCTCCAGGCTGCAGACAGCCATTCAGTATTCCAGGACAAGGACCTATGCAATTAATGGCTTTTAGATCATTTCTTTCCAATTATTAGTGTGATGTAAGTGCTCATGAATGAATTTACCTGTTTGCCAAAAGAACTTATTGCTTCAATTATTTCAGCAAAATATACTCATATATGCCCATGGCATGTAGTATTGGCATACACTACTGAATCCTCTTAAACTCATTCCCTCTCTATTTGTGTTGTGTGTTTATTAAGAGTCACTTTTTTTTGTTCTCAAACCAAATTATTACAGTTCTATTCATTAAAGCAGTAACATAATTATTATATCAACCAATTAACGAGTATGAAAAATGATTTTCTTTCATAAACACAGATATTAGTTTTGTAAAAAATAATAAAAACAGTATAATGAGGTATGGATGAAATAAAAACAAAAGGGAGAATCATTTAAATAAAGAAGATTCTGCATGCTTTGCTTTAGGTTTATGGTGTTATTTTAGGTGAAACGAAAACTGAAAATAGCAGAAGCTGCATCTGCATTGTAGATTCAGTTCATGCAAAAAAGAAGTTTGGAACTTCAACCAAGAATGTTTGCCAAAATGTCTTGGCCAATTGTAAAGGTTAACAAAAATTAATTATCATTAATATGTTCTTGATAAAAGCAAAATATTTAAGACTCACATGTGTTTTTATATGTGATTTTAACTACTGATGCCTCTTAAGTTTCAATGTATTTATTTCCTTATTCAGTGCATAGAATTAAATCCCAAAAGTTTGTCAAATGATTTCTATAAAGATTTGGCTCCCCTGTGACATGTTCTTAACTGCTATGTGTAGCTCTAATCCTTTATCCCTCGCCCCATCTAATGTGAACCCTTATGCCTCTTTTCTCCACAACTCAGAATTCTCTGCCTCTGTGAAAATTACAGGAATTATATAGAATATATATATATATTATAAATATATATATACACTACAGGAATTATATATATATTAATTATATATATATAAAATTACAGGAATTATATTGTATAATTACAGGAATTATATAATATATATATTTATATATATTACATATATTTATTACATATATATTTCATATATATTATAAATACATTAAATATATAAATTATATGTGTATGTGTGTGTGTGTGTGTGTGTGTGTATATATATGTACACACATACACATATATATATATATAAATTGCACCATAGGTCTGGGGTACATGTGCAGAACACATGTTATTGCATAGGTACAAACATGGCAATGGGGTTTGCTGCCTCCATCCCCCCGTCACCTATATCTGGCCTTTCTCCCCATGTTATCCCTCCCCAACCTCCCTACCCCCACTGTCCCACCCCTATTCACCCCCAACAGACCCCAGTGAAAGAAAGACTCTTCCGTCTTGCAGCTTAAATTGAAACTGCCTTATCTTTTGAGCAAAACATGGATAAGTTGAAAAAAGTTTCTGAGATTCCACTACACGACCCTCCTGAAGAAATCCTGTTTGGAAATATAAATTTATTTCTTCAAATCCAACACATATGTGCTACAAAATGACTTGGCATGGTATTGATCATGTAGAATCTCCATGAATATTTGCTAAATCACAGGAAGAATATATCGACTGTCTTATTGTACAACTGTTTTAACTCTGTTTTCATTTGTTCCTTGTATATGAAACTGGTTACCCTGAGGTGTTGGGCCCTTTTTGTTTTTTTCTTAAAGAAATACTAAGAGCTTAAACATTGCTATTAGTTTTCTGATTCCAGATACAAAAACATCAATTTCACTTTAGAACACACTGCTATTACTATTGCTTTTGGTTTTGTGGCGGAATATCACTAAAATGGGTTAGGCTTTGCAAATGTTGAACAAAATTTCCCCCATTAGGGTTCTTGGAATAAATTTTATAAGCAGTCTAAAAATAAGTGCAGATATCACTAAATTTATATATGTGAGTGCAGGTATCACTATATTTATATACATATATATATATATATGTATACACACATCACACTTTTATAAAATATCACCTGCTCTATCCTTAGCTGTACCTTTAGTATAATCAAGTGAGAAAAAAATCTGATCACATCAAAAAACTTTATTTTTTAAAATTAAATTTCTTAATATTCTTAGGATAAGTATTCATTTGCCTCTGTATTATGCTTAATATCTCTGATCAAGTAAAATTAGTATACTTTATAGCAAAATGTCAAATACAGTATAATCATCAATAAAATTTAATACTATTTTATATGATTTTTTTGTTTCGTATTTTATGTGTTTTAAAGATGGTAACAAATGTACACTTAAAGTAAGATTTATATCAACTCTCAAACTTAAGATAAAAAATTATTTCATAAGAAAGACTGAAATCGAATGCTTAAGTTCTTCTGGAAATTCATATGTCACCTATATTAGAATTCAGCAAATACATGTTTATTTAAATATCGAAGGCCTTCAATTTGACTAAAACCAATGTTGAAAGTCAGTTTTACTTCACAGAATAAAGCAATGGGCTATAAGAATTAATCTATCATTTTAAACTATAATCTTATAAACTATTGTAATTTTACTACTATACATTTTGTAATCACACTGGTAAAGTTTTCATTTGCATTCAGCAACACGACTTTCTCAGCCCTTTCTATGCCTAGATCCAATAGGAAGTCCACAGAGAAGAACATAGTTTTGAGAAACCACATCACTCTCTAATACCTTTTGGGTACTTTCTAATATTCATATTTTATTAGTTTAATGTAATCAATCACGGATATTATTTAACCTAAATTTTAATTCACTTAAAATTTTGTATCAAAATTAACAATTTTTCATTTTTATGACATATCAGCTTTCAAATAGATATATTTGCTTGAAATTATCATAACTTAAGTAGAACTAAATAAGTAACAGTTTGAGATATTTAAACTCTCATTCCAGTTCATTTCCATACGAAATTTAAAGTATATGGCCAAGTGCCACAGATTACACCTATAATCCCATCATTTTGTGAGTTCAAGGCAGGAGGTTCATTTGAGCCCTGGAGTTTGAGACCAGGCCTGGTCAACACAGCAAGACCCCCATCTCTTCAAAAAATATAAAAATTAGCTGGACATGTCGGCAATCACTTGCTGCCTGCACTACTTGGGAGGCTGAGGTGAGAGGCTACCTGGGAGCTAAAGGCCGCAGCAAGCTGTAATCATGCTACTGCACTTCAGCCTGAACTATATAGTGAAACTCTGTTAAAAAAAAAAAAAAAAATACAGACAGACACACACACACACTACCCAATTCACATTTTTCTGCTTTCAATTGTTATTTAAAATTTTATTTGTCTTTCAAGTATTATATAATGTTTATCTCAATGTTAATTAAATAATGTACACCTTTGTGATATTTAAATTAATCTCATTCTATTTCATTAGTTGATGTATTTGTTTCCTAAGGATGCCACATCAACTAATCACACATATGGGGACTTAGAATCACAGAAATTTAATTTTTTCACGGCGCTAGAGGCCAGAAATTAAAAATCAAGTCATCGGCAGGTTGATTCCTTCAGGAGCCTTGGAAAGAGAGATCATCCCATGACTCTCTACAAGTTGCTGATGTTATTGACCATGCTTGTGATGCCTTGGCTTGTGGAGGCAACACTCAGCTCTCTGCCCCCACCCTCACATTGTCTCTGTTTGTCTTATTCTCTCAAATATAAGACATTGTCATTTCTTCACTATAATCTAGCATTATTTTATCTTGATTCTTACCTTACTTATCTCTGCAAAGATCCATTTTCCAAATCATGTCACATCCTGAGTTTCTCAGTATAAATTTATTCCGGGGGGGGCAGGGTGTCAGGGAACTATTCAACCCATTACAGTCAGCTTTATGTCCCCCCAATACATGGCTGTCCCATGTACATTCACCCCATCCCAAATCATTAAAAATCTTAACCCATGCTAGCATCAACTCTATATACAAAACTTTATCCAAATATAACCAACTAAGAGTCCCAGCTTGCAACACCTGCAGCAGATATGAATGGGACCCTGAGAAGGATTCATCTTGGGCAAAATTCCTTTTCAATTGAGAACCTATGAAATTATAAAATAAATAGTTTGCTTCCAAAATACATTAGTGAGACATCATAGTATAGACATCCTTATTCCCATAGGAAGAAATGAGAATAGATAAAGGGATCATTCTTTCCATACAAGACTGGGAACTATCAGTGCAAATTTCATTATGTTTTAAGGTCTGAGAACGATCATCTATGGCAAACATCTCTGTCTGTTGAACCCAACAGATCAGAGTTCCGCCTGCTTTTTCTTCCCCAGCATCTGCCTTTGATCCATGTCTCCACTCTTGGAGTCATTATTCCTTCTTCTTGAAGGATACCACTGTAAGTCTACTTCCTACCTGTACAATTTTGGGATCCCAACAGCTATCTTTTATTTTGCATATTCTCTGTCCTTTTCAGTCCAAGCTGATAGTGTTTCTGCTAATACAATATTATCAATAATCTTGTGGGTCTCTCATATATGTCAAGACATGTATGCCGTTAGACAAGAAGTTTCTCCTTGAACCCTGTCTGAATAATACCAATTGTATTCCTGGCCTCTGCTGCGATGGATCTAGAATATTACTCACTTAACTCATTTCTGCAACAAAATGTTGTTGAGCCACATCCTTGACCCTTTCCCCAGAATACGCTTTAACATCTTTTGTAATCCTCATAGGATAAGTATTTTCCAAACCACCAAACACTGTTTCTTATTTGCTTAATAAAACCTTCTTCAATTTTTCTCTTTCCTTCCTCATTTAACAATATGCAGCAAGGATAAATCAGAATGTGCCTTCAATGCTACTTGGAAATTACCCCTGTTAAATATTCAGATTAATCACTGACAAGTTACGCTTTCTATTCAATATTAAAGAACAATGCAGTCATATTTTCTGCCACTTTATAATAAGGATTATCTTCCTGTCAAGGTCCAATAATATATTTCTCATTTCCTCCTGAGACTTCAGCAGAAGCACTTTTCTACAAACATTCTGTTTAGGATGAGATGTTTATTCTCTACAATGACAGAAATTTTCTTTACCAGAATCGCCTTTCATACCAGAATCATCTTTAATGTCCATTTTTCTACCAAGAGTCTTGTCAAAGTAATCTAGAATTTTTTTTTTTTTACCTATTATGCTTCTAAAAGTTCTTCTAGCCACTGCTCATTGCCCAAGTCCAAAGCCATGCTCCCATTTTTAGGTATTTGTTACAGAAGCAAAGATCCATTTTGGAACTTCCCAGTACCAAAATATGTGCTAACTTCCTAGGGATGCCACAATAAATTACACAAACTTGGTGGTTTAACATAACAGAAGTTTATTTTCTCACAGTTCTGGAGACCAGAAATCCAAAATCCAAAATCAAACTATCTGTAGTGTTAGATCCTTATAGCATCCTTGGGGGGGCTATCATCTCATTCATCTCTCCTCTGCGCTGCCTTTGCCAGTAATCAGCATTCCTTAGCTTATAGACACATCACTGTGATGTCTCATGTCATTTTTGCATTACTTCTCAAGGTTAATGTTGGTCCTTTTCTCCTTTTTATAAGATAACTATTAATAAAGTTAGGATCCATCCTAACCCAGCATCATCTCTGATTCTTACTTGAATTATATTTGTAAAGATCTGATTTTCAAATACAATCACATTCTGAGGTTCCAGGTGTACATAAATTGGAGGGGAGAGGATTAGTCAAGCTACTACACTGAAAGAAATGTATTAATAACTTTCTGTATGTGATACTAGCAGTTTTTCTAACAATGAAATATTACAATGGATTTTATTCTTGAAATAACAAATATATATTATAGTTCAACTGAGTGATATAATACAAAGAAAAGAGAAATTAAATATTTTGCTTTGAGTTATAAAATATTTGGAACATTCACCTACATTTTGAATTGAATATTTAGGTTTTAATAATGCCTACAATTTAAAAAATCTTAATGGTAGTACCAATACTCTGCTTAGATATGATTATAACCTACATAATTAAAATGACACCATCTAAGAACATTTAGCACTTAGATCAGTCTTCAAAAGGTTTGAAATGAAAAGAAAACCTAAATAGCAAATATTACCCAAAAAACAGTTTAGACTTATAATAGTGGTATTAGAAATTGTATGAAAATCCCAGACCTGTTACAGTTTCTGCATGCCATTTAAACAAGAGCAACGATATGTATTTGTTGTTAAATGCATTATTCAGGCAATCATTTAAGGAGTCAAAATTTTGCAAAAGCTTTGTAAGTTCTCCATAATGGACAAGGACCTTTTGTTAGTCCTTTTTTTTTTTTTCTTGGACTATTTTTTTAATTGAAAAATCAAGGATCATCAATGAGAAAGAATTAGTGCCTCAAATATTACCCTCAATTTTAAATCATTTCACAAAGAGTTTCACAAATCATTTGAAATTGAGGGTACATGAGTATATTCACTGGTAAATATGCAATAAATCTCTTGGTTTTTTACATTAGACTATCAACAATATATAAGAATAATAAAGGATCCACCCAACTCTACAGAAAGTTTAATTTGAGTTAAAATAATTTCTTTAGAAAGGCACCAATTAATATGGAATCTCCTACCCACATGTAGCTATTAAATAAAATAGGATTAAAATGCATTTTTTATAGTAGCTATATTTCAATGCTCTAAAGCAACACATGCTAAAGACTACTATATTGAACAATGTAGACAAAAACCTTTTTCTTATAGCTGAATGTTCTACTGAATCAGATATTCAATGCTGTTAAAATATACATATACATGTACTCACATGAACATGTATATTAACACACTTCATATGCTAATGAATGAGTACTAGATGGCTAACAAAATGTGCAAATAACCAGTCTACTTCAGTGCACCCATTTACTCTTGGCTACAATAGAATTGAATCACCTAGTTGCAAATCTTACTTCTTCTAGAATACATGAATAGTATTATGGCTCCCTGAAACTTGATTACAGAAAACAAGAACTTTAGTTCAGTTGACATGTTGGTTATGAGACTGAGAAGTTAGAAAGACAGCCTACTTTATCACGGGAAATTTACACACAGACAAGGAGAAACACCCATCAGAGTGATTAATGGGATTTATTTTCTTCTTACTGTCCATATCACTTCCAGCTCAAATTCCCAAACAATATTCTGATTTTCTTGGGGAACACAAAATGGAAAATTATACATACTTTATTTCTTGTCAAGAAATATGAGACTATATATATATATATGTATATATATATATATATGTATATACACACACCCATTTTTATAATATTGATTTCATTTTTACTTCCTTAATCTTAGAAATTAAGTAATTTTACCATGCATAATCCAAAATTTATTTAAGATTATAAAATACTTTATTTAGAATTTCACAAAGGTGGAGCCTGAGGATTTGCTGATTGCCATGCCCCATTTTTTTCCAGGGTTCAGTGCAGCTTCAGAGACAGGAAGAATCAGTGTTTGAAGGCCATGTACAATGTGAGGACAGCGATAGATATGCTAATTTCTTTATTCACTTCACTTACTTTATTCTTCCAATTAAAGCAAATGCTACTGAAACTGTAATTAAGCCTGAGTTGGTCTCGATTGTCTGCTGTTTTAATGAAACCCTACTGATTTTCCTTTTATTTTTTAACTTTTATTTTAGGTTTGGGAATACATGTGAAAGTTTGTTTATTTTAGTTTTGGGGATACATGTCAAGGTTTGCTAAATCCCTGTGGCATGTGACCCATAGTCACATGTAATTTTTTCTGATCTTCTTCCTCCTACCACCCTCTACTCTCAAGTAGACCTCAGTGTCTGTTGTTCCCTTCTTTGCATTCTTGAGTTCTCATCATTTGACTTCCACTTATAATATGGTATTTGGTTTTCTGTTCCTGCATTAGTTTGCTGAGGATAATAGCCTCCATCCATGTTCTTGCAAAAGGCATGATTTCATTCTTTTTTATGACTGCACAGTATTCTATGGTGTGTGTGTGTGTGTGTGTGTGTGTGTGTGTGTGTGTGTGTGGTGTGTGTTATTTTTTATCCAGTCTACCACTGATGGTCATTTAGGTTGATTCCATGTTCTTGCTGTTGTGAATAGTACTGCAATGAACATTAGTATGCAAGTCTTCTGTAGTAAAGTGATATATATTCCTCTGGGTATATATCAGTAATAGGAATGCTGGGTCAAATGGCAGCTCTGCTTTTAGCTTTTTGTGGAATTGCCACACTGCTTTCCACAATGATTGAACTAATTTTCACTGCTACCAACAGTGTATAGTGTTCCCTTTTCTCCACAACCTTGTAAGTATCTGTTAGTTTTTGACTTTTTAATAATGCCCATTCTGACTAGTGTGAGATGATATCTCATTGTAGTTTTGATAATCATTTCTCTAATGCTCAGTGATATTGAGCGTTGTTTCATATCCTTGTTGGTTGTAAATATGTTTTCTTTTGAGATCTGTTCATGTCCATTGCCCACTTTTTAATGCGATTATTTTTACCTTGTAAATTTAAGTTCCTTACAGATGCTGGATACTAGAACTTTATCAGATGCATAGTCTGCAAGTTTTTTCTTTCATTCTGTAGGTTATGTCTTTTCTGTTGATAGGTTAGTTTGCTGTGCAAAAGCTCCTACATTTAATTAGTTCCCACTTGTCAATTTTTGTTTTGCTACAATTGCCTTTGATGTCTTTGCTTTGAAATCTTTGCTCAATCCTATGTCTAAGATGGTATTGCCTAGGTTTTCTTCCAGGGTTTTTATAGTTTTGCACTTTAGATTTAACCCATTTGGAATTAATTTTTATATATGGCAAAAGGAGGGGCCAAGGAATCTTCAATCTTCTCCATACGATTAGCCATTTATCCTAGCACCCTTTATTGAATAAGAAGTCTTTCCCATCCCTCATTTTGTCATATGGTCATAGAAGTGCATCCTTGTTTCCAAGCTCTCTATTCTATTCCACTGCTCTATGTGTCTTTTCCTGTAACTTGACCATGCTGTTTTGGTTACCGTAATTCTGTAGTATAGTTTGAACTCTGGTAATGTGCTGCCTCCAGGTTTGTTCTTTTTGCTTAGGATTGCCTTGACCATTTGAGCTCTTTTTTGGTTCTGTATTCATTTTAAAAGAGTTTTTTTTCTTCTTCTTCTTCTTTAGGTCTGTGAAGAATTTGATCAGTAGTTTGATAAAAATAGCATTTGATCTGTAAATTGCTTTGGGCAGTGTGGCCATTATAATAATCTTGATTTTTTCTATTCCTGAGCATAGAATGTTTTTCCATTTGTTTGTCTTCTTTAATTTCTTTCAGCAGTGTTTCTTAATTTCCATTGCAGATATATTTAACCTCCCTGTTTAGTTGTATACCTTCTGGAAATTGTGAAAGGGATTGCCTTTCTGCGTTAGTTCTTGACTTGGCTGTTGCTGGTGTACAGGAACTCTAGTGATTTCTGTACACCGATTTTGTATCCTGAAACCTACCTCGATTTAACCACCTAGCATCACAACCAAAAAAATTAGAGAGGCAAGATCAAATAAAACCCAAAGCTAGCATAAGACAGCAAATAACCAAAATCAGAGCTTAACTGAAGCATATAGGGACACAATAAAACATTCAAAAGATCCAAATAAACATAATTAGAAATGACACTAAGGATATTACCACCAATGTAATAGAAATAAAAATAACCATCTGAGACTACTACAAACACCTCTATGCACACAACTAGAAAATCTAGAAGAGTTGTATGAACTCCTGGACACATACACTCTCTCAAGACTGAATTTCAGGGAAGAAATTGATTCCCTGAATAGACCAACATCAAGTTCCCAAATTGAATCAGTAATAAATAGTCTACCAACCAAAAAATGCCCAGGACCAGAAGGATTCACAAATTCTACCAGATGTATAAAGAAAAGCTGGTACCATTCCTACTGAGACTATTCTAAAAAAATTGAAAATGAGAGACTCCTCCTCATCCTTATTCTATGAGGGCAGCATCATCCTGATACCAAAATCTGACAGAGACACAACAAGAAAGTAAAACCTCAAGCCAATATCTTTGACAAACATTGATACAAAAATCCTTCAACAAAATACTGGCAACTGAATCCAGCAGCACCTCATAAGCTAATCCACCACTATCAAGTAAGCTTCATCCGGGATGCAAGGTTGTTTCAAAATATGCAAACCAATAGACATGATTTATCACATAAACAGACTTAAGACAAAAACCATAATTATCTCAATAGATGCAGAAAAAGCCTTAAATAAAATTCAACATCGCTTCATGTTAAAAATTCTCAATTACCTAGGTATTGAAGGAACATACCTCAAAATAATAAGAGCCATTTATGATAATGTCACAGCCAATATCATACTGAATGGGCAAAAACAAAGCATTCTCCTTGAAAACTGGCACAAGATAAGGATGGCCTCTCTTACTACTATTATTCATTGCAGTATTGGAAGCCCTAGACAGAGCAGTCAGGCAAGAGAAAGTAATAAAGGGCGTCCAAACAGGAAAAGAGGAAGTCCAACTACTGCTGTTTGCAGATAACATGATTCTGTATCTGGAAAATCCCATAGTCTCAGCACAAGAGCTCCTTCAGCTAATAAAATTATTCGTATTAGTCATGACATGACATTTTTTTCCTGCACTTGTGTTTGTGTTTTGTTTTTTAGATTTATGTGGTAGCTCCTTTATGTGGGACTAAAGAAAATTTATTTTGAAATGTAAGTTGGAGTTTTAGAGTCAGATGACATGAAATTGGACATGTCAAGATGTTTTGGCATTAGCAAAAAAGAAATATTGACCAATGGGTGGGTGGGCAGGATAATAAATCTTGAGGGGACGTGCATGAATATCTGCACATCTCCATTGTAGCACATTGGCTTTATGAAGGAGGGCTTCCACTGAAGGCAAATGACCTCCCTCCTCAGTCTGTCCGAGAGCAAGGGCAGCTCTAGATATAGAATCAGAGCAATGGTTTCTGGTTTAAGTATTGGTGTGAAACTGAAAAAAAATATTTGGCCTTCCTGACCTTCAGTTTTCTTATTTAAAACATACTATGATAAACATTTCTTTTCTGATATTTGATAATTAAATAACATGAAATAAATTATAATAAAAAATACCCTATATGTTTTTTGCTTAACAGGTATACACAAGAACCTGGATTAAATATGATACAGTACATGTACATTCTTAATGAAATCCTACAAACTCTACAGGTAAAAAAAAAAGTTTTATTATTTTCTAGATGAGAAATTCAGTGTCCTGAGACTTTCAGGAGTGATAGAAGTTATGAAGGATCACACAACTTTTCAGTAGCCTCATAGGGTCTGGTTAGGATTCAGTGGAGGTTGTCTGATTTGTCTGGAAAGTCAAAGTATATACATGTAAAGTTGCTTGAAACTGTTGAACATATCCAAATTACTGCTACTTTAGGAATGTTAGAAACAGTGTATTGGGGGATACTATTTGCCTTTACCTTCCCCTTTGTTTTGGAAATTCACTGTTTTCATAATACCCCATTGAAATGTGCTGTTCCTCTTTAGCTGTTCATATTTATGTGCGGATAAACCTCCAAGTGCTTTTAAGTATCCATATGTTATAGTGTAAAAAGATAAAACTTTGAGGTGATTCACACATTTTTGCAGGGAAATAGTAATTATCACTTGCATTTGTTTTCTGCTATTTTAAATGATTAGAATTTTTAAATTTATCTCATCTGTTTTAGATAGAATGAGACATGATCTTTTGTACCAGCAGGTGGATATAATCATCGTTCCTCTTTGACTGCCATAGCGACTTTCCCAAGGGTATTAGCAGAGGTCTCAGTACTGGAACACACATTTACGAAGTTTTATTTCCTGTTTCTTATTTCTTTCTATTGAACATAAAGATGACACATAGGTGAAAAAAACGCCTCCATGGTCACAGTGAGAAAATCTTCCCAGGCTGGCATGCTACATTGCGTCCAGGGTCTGCTCACTGGTGAGTTCAGCACACCATGGCTCCCAAGCTTATTCATCATTCCTACTTCTCCAAAACATCCTCCCAGTCTTCAGCACAACTCCCCTCTGCGATGTTTTTCCAAATAAGCCTGGAGCTATTTTTGTGTTTGTTTTGTCTTTGTGCACTGCTCATATCACCATATCATCACTCCGCTTATGTGTTTTAGGGTCCCTACATTGCCTATATTATAATTACTAAACCCCTTCATTTGGTATATGAGGTCCTTTAGGGCCTGGTCTCTTTTCAGTTTACCCTACTCGGCATGTTGAATCCCAAACAACACTACTCAGAGTGAGCCTGAAATCTCACATAACGTCAGCTCCTGATTTTTCCTCCAAGACTATTTTTTTTTTCAGATAAATGAAACTCCTAAAGGAATGTTTTATTATTTCCCCTCGCAAGATTTTTCCACTGTTTTTGTTTGCAAAAAACCCTGTGCCTAGTCGTTATTTCAATATCACAGTGTATTACAATCATTTCTGATCAACAATCTCCTTCTAAGTCAGAACGCTGCTTCACTCACCTTTGTAACTGTCATGATAGATAACAGGAAGACTTGATGCTTAGTAAATTGAATTGAGGCACATCAAGGCTCCTTTTTAAAGGGTGTAAGAAAGGTTAGGTTTACACACTGAATACACACAAAATCAGCATAAAACCAAAAAACAGTCCTGTAACCCAAGGCTCATATGGGTTGAACCATAAGTTATTTTCAACTTCCGGACCTTAGAGTCTACGAGCCTGAGCCCCGCAAGTACAGCTCCACATCTCATTCGTCAGCGATGAACTAGCCACCTCTCAGGTCATACATTCTACTTGAAAGCATGTCCACTAGTTGTTCTGACATCATAGGTAAATATGAGCTCAGTAAACTATGTTGAACGGTTACTAGATATCAAATTCTGTGGTGGAAAATTAGAAGCTATACATCATTTAAACCTGACAATAAATTAAAATGCAAGTTTGTGGGTTTTTTTTTTTTTTCATTTTGTAAATAAGGAAACGCTGAGAGATTCAGAAACTTACCCAAAATCTTCTAGTTAACAAATTCTATGTCTAGAGTACTGATCTACAATATAGGTCAGAGAGGTATCTTACATCAAAATGCATATGTTCAACTACCATGTGACCACACCATGCTATTAAGTTGTTATTAAATTGTATCTCTTTGTCACTGCTAGAGATGAAAATATAAGGCTTTGGGAAATGCCAAATCATGATATATTGCAGATGTTTACAAACATTATAAAATGGCTAATTTTATCTTTTATATTCTAGTTTTTCTGGAAAACTAAAGGCATTAAAATGCCTTTAAATATGTGAAACATAGCAATTATCTTCAATCTCATTTTTAACTAGTGTCTTTACATTGTTTAGTTTCCAAAATAGTTTGCCTTTAAGGAAGAAAAGCTTCTGATAAGACTGACACAATGTTCTGGCTCTTGACAGTTATATTACTTAGGCTAGATGAATTAATTGACATACACATTCATATTTTATTCTCTTGTGGATATTTTTAGTGTGAGATTAGTAAGTATAAGTTGGCATCCATGAGTATAATTAATTCTAGGAGATCCAGGATTATGCTAAATTGGAAAGCTGATCCTGAAAGCCAGTTGGCTAGTACTGCTTTTGAGATATCAAGTTGGGAGAGGGTCCCTAGAGAAACTCCAACCAGTCTGCCCAATGAGGTGGGGCCTCAGGAAGTTCCCTCCCTTTGCAGAACGGAGTAGCCTGTCCCCTCCTCTTCCTGTGTGGACTGCCCTGAAGGAAGCACTCTAGCAGAGGGACTCTGGCTTTGTGACCCTAAATTTTAGTGGCTATGGGATGGTGAGGAAAAGTCCTGCAACACTTTGTTTACCCTGGATTAGAGAGCATAAGACATGCGGCCATGATGGTAAAATGTGCTCCTTTCCAGTTGAATTTAAATCCTTGTTAAACATCAGGCTGGCAAGGTTTGTTTATTTCATTACATTCACTTATTAACTTGTGTTAAATTTAGTTGACCCAAACAATAAACTTATGACTTACATATGGTCCATTATTAAAATTTACGTTAAAAATTTTGTTTCAAAACTTTTCCAAATGAATTGAGCTTGTGTATGGAATTAGAAGTAGGGAGCCGGATCCAAACACATGGTTTTCAATCCCCGATTACTAAGTTTTGATTTATATGTTACACTGAATTCGGCGAGACATTTTTAAAATTAAATAGAGGCCGGGCGTGGTGGCTCATGCCTGTAATCCCAGCATTTTGGGAGGCCAAGGTAGGCAGATCACCTAAGGCAGGGAGTTCTAGAAGAGCCTGACCAACATGGAGAAACTCTGTCTCTACTAAAAATACAAAATTAGCTGGGCATGGTGGTGCACACCTGTAATCCCAGCTACCTGGAAGGCTGAGGCAGGAGAACTGCGTGAACCCAGGAGGCAGAGGTTGCCATGAGCCAAGATCATCTCACTCCAGCCTAGGCAACAAGAGCAAAACTCCATCTCATACATAAATAAATAAATAAATAAAACATAGTTCATCTCCGAGAAATAGAAAAAAATGAACACTTTAGAAAATAAAGTTCAATAATTTAGAGTCAGTGTCTAGAACTGTCATAAGAAATAAGGTTTTTGTTCAACTTAACCATATTTTCTCCTTTCATCTCAATATACATTTCATCTCAAATATTTGAGGTTGGGAAAAAATGCATAGTTAGTAATGTGAATAATTTTCTTCCAGTTACCAACAACCGAAGAATATTTTAGGCAAAATAGAGTGAAAATGTGATTTTCTTTCTGTTGTTTTTTTTCATAGCAAATAGAGTCTTTGTATTAGAAAAATTTGGTAAATAAAAAAAGGACATTTATTCAAGTTAGATTAGATGTTTGCTGTACAATGGGAACGCTTATTCTCAATTTTTGACAAAAATCTACAAATGAAGGCTTTCATTATTAAGTCTCCCAAAATAGTGTTCGTTTCTTTCCACCTTTGAGTAATGTGATCTCTTCTTTCTCCTTGGATCCTGGTTCTCTGCCCCTCCTCTGTACTAACACCAGCTTGTTTTTCTTGTGGTTTTACTTTGACAATGCTTCCCAGTTAACTCCTCCCAGTGGTTTCTATGACCGCATAAATGCAGAATGTCTCAATCTAGATTTCATGGGCTATACTTCTAGAGTCCTTTTTTTGTTTGTTTGTTTAAATCCCCTCTTCTTTCTTAGTTTCCAACACATCTATTTTCCTTAATTCAAATTGTCCCTATTCTCCATGATTTGTTTATATTTTAGAAAGATCGTTTTGACTCAGCTTATGTGGTGGCAAGGAAAGAGATGAGACAGTGTATAATGTCTACATGAGTTTTTCCAGAATAAAATAATATAGGCCAATAACAAGAGATATTTAAATATATAACGACATTTTCCTTAAATAAAAGAAAATGTACATCAAGAGCTAGAACAAAAGCACTAGATAACGAGAAAGAAAAATGCTGAATTTCAAAAAATTTTAGGTATATACTGGTGAAGTTGGCAGAATCACAGAAGGAAAAATATTGAGAAAATAAGTATTAGACAAATCCTAACAAAATGAGTACAATAATATGCAGCAAGCATGTAATTTTATGTTTAAAAAAGTAAATGAAAAAGATTTCCTTATTTTTAAAAAGTTAAAATAATATAATGATATTTCAGAAAATTGTAACTATCATCTGAATGTATTCATTAGACATTAGTGATCAATGGAAGTAAATAGTGGGTTGGAGCTGTTGTTAGCAATGTTCATTAAAATACATAACTGAGAGACGTCGATAAGTCAGGGAAATGTATATATTTAAAATATAGTAAGGTAAATGAAATAGGGAGAAAAAGCCAGGGGAATTGGAAGATATTTGCAATTTCTTTCAGATTCAGGAGTAAAAAGAGCCACCCTGAAGAATTATATTGAACAAAAATTCATATTTAAATGCAGGTTAAATTATACATGCTTTTCTTGTAATTGCAATGGCAATAGTGGTCTCACTGTCTCACTTTACAGTAGTGATTTTATAACAAGAAAATAAACCTACAAATTAATTAGCAGAGTAAGACATGACTGAGGTAATGGCATTTCAGAGAGAAGTCCAAGAAGGAGTTTGGAAGGATGCATGACAACAGCAAAAAATTAGATCATAAAGGGAGAGAGTGGAATTGTCTAAAAGTATTAGTTCCGTATTGCATGTAATAAATCCATGTTATTTTGTAATGGGTGTAGGTGCAGGAAATGAAAATAAATCTGTAGTTACAGATGCATTATTATTATACTTGTTCTACCAATTTGCAATATTGCTTTAAGGAGAGTTTTGACTGAAAAAAGTGGCACCTTACCTTACCTGTGTAGCAGTTTACCTATAGTGGATTTCTCCCATGCCTTTTACTGCAGGCTTTTAGGATTGAAACCGACAAAAGATGGTAAAGAAATAAAACCTAGAAGTGGTCAAAGGAATATTAAAATCTCTACGATAATTTGTAATTCATCTAGTTACAAAACATATTATCTGCTAACATCCTTACGTGCAAAGGAGAACAATTATAAATTATAGTAAAATGTTTCATTTTCCATAACAATAAAGCAGAAAAACTATCAAGGAGCTTAAACAAGTCTTGGCTATGAAAATAATTTACTTTCTTAGCTAGAAAGAACTAATCTTATAAAGATGACAATTATTCCAAAATCATTTGGGGAATTGTGTGGGATTTGTGTAGCCCCACTAACCAGATTTATTGTAGAAAGATGAGGAATATGGGCAAGCTCATTCAAAAGTCCACATGAACACTTATACACTATTGGTGGGAATATAAATTAGTTCAGCCACTGTGTAAAGCAGTTTGGAGATTTCTCAGAGAACTTAAAACCGAACTACGATTCAACCCAGCAAGTCCATTTCTGGGCATACAACAATAGAAAACAAATAATTTTACTAAAAAGGCACATGTGCTAGCATGTTCATCACAGCACTTCACAATCGCGAAGACGTGGAATAAACCTAGATGTCTACCAATGGTGGATTGGATGAAGAATATATGGTACATATACACCATGAAATACTAAACAGAATGAAATCACGTCCTTTGCAGCACATGGATCCAGCTGGAGACCGTTTCCTCAGTGAATTAATTCAGGAACAGAAAGCCAGATAATACATATTATCACTTATAAGTGGGAGCTAAATATCAGGTACTCATGGACATACAGATGACAGTGGAATTATCTATTCCATTACTAGACACAGGGTCTACTAGAAGGCCATAAAATGAAAGTGGGGTCAAAGGTTGCAAAACAACCTATCAAGTACCATGTTCACTACTTGGGTAATTGAATCATTAGAAGCCCATGCTTCGACATCACACAATATACCCATGTAACAAATTCGTACATGGACCCCTGAATCTAAAGTAAAATAAAGTGATAATAAAGTACAAAGCAAAGGAAATGTCGGATTCAACAAGGGAGGCTCCAGGCATATAAGAAAAGGGAGAAACTTGCATGTACTGATATGAAGAAATCAATGTTTTAAGACAAAACTAAATGTGGACCTGTGTGAAACACAGAAGTTGTATACAGTGTGTGTGGTGGGGGAGGGAGGGAGGGAGGGAGGGAGAGAGAGACAGAGGCATAGAGAGAAAAATGCCCTGTAGTACAATACTCAAACAATTCTAGTATTCTGGTCGATGCCTCTGCAAAGGGAGGCTGAGACATAGGGTAGAAGAAACACATTTTCTCACTTTCCTGTTCTTCTGTGACTTTTTTAGCATGTGTGAATTAGTTTTAGTTTAAAAAATGTTTAAAAACTATGCTGTAATATGTCCTGAACTTAGGAATGGGAGTATTGATGGAGAAAAGAAAACTGCAGAAATTAAACATATCACAACACTGAAACAAATATTAAGGTGGTAGAGCTCTCCTGGCTTTGTGATTGATTGGATGGGGTTAGGGTTTAGAGTGAGAAATATTAATGTTGAATTACTCATGTATAAACTAAGAATAAAGAAGCTAGAAGTTCCAAAATCTAAGAAGTAAAACACATGAAAAATAGTAACTTTGGGAAGGCATGTAATTATTTCAGCTCTGGATATGATAATAAAAACTGAAATCATTCATTGTAATGTACAAGTCATAGTTCTAATTACTCTACATGTATTAACTCAATTTGATCACCATAACAACCTAATAAAGAGGTATTAAGTGCATGACACCTTTTCGAAATTCTTAACGGATAATTCATCACATAGTCCACATCCCATAATCACAGCACACTTCCATCAGAGTCTGACACAGCACCCTGTTAATAAATGCATTAGTGTTTTTCACGGGAACACATATGAATATATATACTGAGTGTGATAAAGACTTTTAGCCTCTTGATTATACCAATCTGAAAGTTTTAAAGTTATCTGAAGGGAAAGGAGTTGAGAGAGGAATCGAATCCAGAGAAGGATCTAGCAGCCATGGTTAGAAGGATGGCCATTGTAGGTACAAGATGGATGAACTGACCAACGTTAGTGCACACGCCGAGAGATGAAGGGTACTCGTGGTGTGAACCTGGAGGGGATCAACATTCAAAGGACAGGGGAAATAAAGTATTGTAATAGCTAATGTGTGTGGAGCATTTTCTGTGCAGAAAAAACACATGCATTATCCATTTCATTTATTCCATTAAGTTCATCAGGGTGTTTTCAGATTCTTGCTGATTATGAAAGAGACTCTATTGGGTATGTTACAGAGAGAATGACTGCCAACGTCTCTATAATGTTCCAAAGATGCTAGGCTTCCCAACACACCACATTGCACAAAATGGGGAGATATAGAGTCAAAATTTTGACTGACCTTATTTTTTTTTGTCACTAGTTATATTTCAGCAAATAATTTGATTTTTGTTTATTCCAAAACTCTTCATTGAATACCCATAGGCATAGAGGACTTTGCTAAGTGTTTTAATGAAATAATACATAAAGTTTTGTTCTCAAGTATCTTACAGAAAGAATAGATGACAATTACAAAATAAGGTGCCAATAGCTCTCAGGTGGAGCACAAAATATACTTGAGCTGTATCAGAGGTGCTTTCTTCCAAGAACAGAGATGTGAACTGAAAACTAACATATGAATGGGAAAAAGGGGGCAAATTCTTCATTAAGAGGCATAACAAAAATGTTCATAAAAAACAAGGAAGTATACTTACAGGCCAACCATGAGCAAACACATTTTAATGTAGAACAGAAGGTAATGCACTGTGTGTGCATGATCACATGGAAAGAGGGAGTATTGACAAGAGGCCAGAACGTGAGGAGGAGCTAAATCAAGAAGCCTTTCTACGGTATGCTGAGGAAACGTTGCCGTTACAGACTGTTCTGCTACACTATTAGCACGTGACTCACAAAACTAGATCAGGACCTTCAATCATGTATTTATCATGCACTTAGCAGGCACTATTGGAAGAATATATGTGAGCACATTGATAAGCTGATAAAACAGTAGATATTATTTTGAATCTATCTATTTTCAATTACATGACATACTCAAGGTTTGAATTCTGAACAAAATAAAGTTTGAATATGGTTACTGACTTTCCTGAACTCAATTTTAATTGAACAGCAGAAACAACAATGACCTTTCTTCAACTTTCTCACAGCAGTATGAAGTAGCGGAAGGTGCCTTGTCTGGGGAATACAGAAGCCTTCCTTCGGTTACAGCATCGTTTCTTCTATTTTCAATGTATTTCACATTTGGAAATTTTTCATTTCTTAAACTTTAATTTTCCCACCTACCAAATTTGTTCTCTTTAGGAGCAGAAATCGGAAAGATGGGCTCCTACTGGCCCTCTTTTACTGTTTGAAAAACTAAGATAAAAATGTTGTTTTCACTCCAAAGGTTTTTTCTTTTTTTTTTTTTTTTTTTTTTTGCCCTTACCTATGTGGGGGGGGCAGGTGTGGTTTACTTATTCTATTGACATTTACGTTTGCAAAGTAGAAAAATGAGTGTGGCACACAAGATTAATATTAATAATGGTAATAAAAGCTCCCACAAAGGTTTCCCACTAATCTTATATTAGTCAGGCTCTGGTGCATAATGAACATCCTGAATATTTAATAACTCAAGGAAAGACAATCCAATTGAAAGTACATCTTGAGCTGTCATATATATGCATGAAAAAGTCCCTTATCCCATGACAACAGAGAACAGACAGGATCTGTCAATGGTAAAATACGACATTTTTACACCTTTAGTCAAATGTCACTATGGATTGCAAGTGACATCTTATAACAAAGAACAGCTTCCTATACAATATGAAAAATATAAATCCTTTCCTCACTGTGAATTCATATTGAAAGGTCATTACAGTGCATATGAAATCCCACTGAAGCTGCTTAATGCACTTCACTCCATTTTCACTCCATTATCATCAGGCGGTGAGAGTGCACCTTGTATAATTAAAAGCAGGTTGCAATTTGCATAGGCAGAGGCAAGAGAAAAGCAGAAAAGTGAAGTCTGCTTGTGGAGACTGATTGGTCAACCAAGAAATAATGAGGAAATGAAGGAATTAAAATATCTATCCCTTTGCACTTTGTTGGTAGGGAAAAAAAGCTGTTTTCTTTTATATTCTTCTTCCTTTCTCTCTCCACACCTCCCCCGACAAGGCACAAGCATCTCCTTAGGGCAAAGGCATATTCCTCCAAAGCACATAAAGACTTTATGAGATACATAGTTTTCTTAAGAAAATGAGATTTTTCCAATTCAGTTCACCCTCAAAATGAAATTAGTTTGGTATAATATGTGAATTGTGGCTTTTTTTCCTTTCTTTGTATATTCAGCATTTTGAATATAGCAACAGAGACTATGTATATTTGGGGGAAGGGAATAGACGTCAAAGCAACTGATTTTTATTCGGCAAATGTAAAAAGCTACCATCAAACGAAACCTTACCCTGCTTTGCATGTCTGTTACGCTGCATTTTTCCTCTTCATTTAATAACTGTTGCCTTTTCAAATCAGGCCTCACTGCTGTATCTTCCTTGCTTTCTTTGTGCTCTTATTCCTGCCTCAGAAAACAACACAATGCTGTTCAACAATGCGTCTCCAGGCTCCTGTTCCCTGATGTTAATATGTTGATATGTTTATTTGGCCTGATAGAGTCCTCATAAAAGACTGGCAAGCCCTGAAACCCAAGGTCAGAAACTCTGAAAAATAAATTCAAGTGCAAGCTTGAATTTGCCAAATGTGTCTAAGATCACACAACCATTGGGGTGTTGAGTAGGATTTCTGTTTATCAGTGTACTGAGGCAAACACCAACAACACTGAAGGTTCCAAAGCTGGCAGACTAGCAGGGACCTTCTGAGCTAACGTCAATTCCCTGGATATAAAATAGGCACAAAATCAAACCAGGATTAAGAGATGGCAATCCATTTTGTTATAAATATTCAAAACATATAAGGTATATTAAAAAGTACTCTGTTCTTCTATGCCAATTTTTAAAAACTTAGGTAATATTTCACTATGCCTGTCACAGTTCTTTTTCATTTTACAGAAGACATAGATCCCAAGAAAAATTCCAATATGGAGGTATTGAAGCTGAAGCGTGAAGAATTGCTTATATATTATATTGATAACCATAAAATCACAATATGCATGTAAGACTAGAAAAATACTTTAAATATTTTAAAAGATTGTTTTAGGTGTTGAAATGTGAGTGATTTCTTTTCTGCTCACAGTTTGAATTTATTGGCTACATTTTCTAAAATGTAAATGGTTAGATTTTGTCATGTAGAAAACTTTACTAAATAATTCCTTCTCAGACTTTTGGCTAAGATCAAGTGTACCGTAGAAAACTTTACTATAAAAGCTGTACACTGTAAAATATATTTCAGATCAAATTTCATGCCTTTATAATTTTTCTATATTCATATATAAAATTTACAAAGCCTCTTTAGTTGAACTAAGTTATGAAGTTTCAGTGAAAATTATTGGCTACATGGTATACTGAGGGTCTATTCATTTGTTTATTCAACAGCATGTCTGAATACTTCTAAAAGTCCAAACATCTCACCAGGCATATAGTAGGTATTTGGCAAATGTTTAGCAAATTAAAAAAAATACCAGGCACTCTCCTAGGGAATGACATTATTGAAGTAATCAAGATAGCTTCCCTTCTCTATAAACTACCACTATTAAATACATATAATATAGATATAGTGTATGTATACATATACTGTGTGTCTACACACACATACACAGTTTATAGATTCTGGCAGTACAGGGGATTAAAAGTTCAGGTATTTGTTAACTTTGGAGAATCTCACAACTTACTCATTTTAAAAAACAGGAAAGGTATCACATGACCTTACTTACAGGTGGAAACTAGAAGAATTGAAATTATAGAAGCAGAGGATGGGGTGGTTACCAGGAGTGGGTCCAGGCAATTGGGAGATGTTGCCCAAAGGACATAAAATTTCAGCTTGGAGAAGTTCAAGAAGTCTATTGTACATTATATTAGCCCATTCTTGCATGGCTATAAAGAAATATCAGAGGCTGGGTAATCTATGAAGAAAAGAATTTTAATTGGCTCATGGTTCCTTTATAGGAAGAATAACGCTGGGATGTTTTCAGCTTCTGGGGAGGCCTCAAGCAGCTTATAATCATGGCAAAAGGTGAAGGGGGAGCAAGCACATCACATGGTGAAACCAAGAGCAAGAGAGAGAAAGGGGAGGTGCAACTCACTTTTAAATGACTAGATATCATGAGATCTCACTATTTGAGGACAGTACCCAGGGGGATGGTGCTAAATCATTCATGAGAAATCTGCCCCCATGATCCAATCACTTACCACCAGGCCCCACCTCTAACATTGGGGATTACATTTTAACATGAGGTTTGTGTAGGAACACATATACCCAAACTACGTCATTCCTCTCCTGGCCAGTCCCAAAGCTCATGTCCTTCTCACATTTCAAAAACGCAAGGGTGCCTTTCCATTAACCCTCCAAAGTCTTAATTCATTCCAGAATTAACTCAAAAATCCAAACCCTCACCTGAAACAAGGGACGTCCTTTCTACCTATAAGCCTGTAAAATCAAAAACAAGTGATTTACTTCCAAATGCAATGAGGGCATAAGCATTTGGTAATATTTCTGTTTCCAATGGGAGAAACTGGCCAAAAGAAAGGGGCAACATGTCTCATGCCAGTCTGAGACCCAGCAGGTAGTCATTAAATGCCAGATCTCCAAAATAATCACTTTTTACTCCATGTTCCACATGTAGGGCCCAATAGTACAAGGGGTAGGCTCCTAAGGCCTTGGGCATTTCCAGCTCCTTTGCTCTGCACAGTACAGCCCCAGAGCCCCCTTTTACAAGTGGTTGAGTGCCTGCAGCTTTTCCAGGTTCAGGGTGCAAGTTGCTAGTGGATCTATCATTACAGAGTCTATAGGACAGTGGTCCTCTTCCCACAGTTCTGCTAGGTAGTGCCTCAATAGGAACTCTGCACGGGGCCTCCTACCCTACATTTCCCATCCACACTGTCCTAGTAGAGGTTTTCTGTGAGTGTGCCACCCTTGCAGTAGGCTTCTGCCTGGGCACTAAGGCTTTCTCATACATCCTCTCAAATCTAGGTGTCAGGCCTCCCTTACACTTGCCCTCTATCTACTAGCAGGCTTAACACCACATAAACGCCACCAAAGCTTGTGGCAAGTTGGCCCCTCCACAGATAAGCCCAAGTTGTACCTGAGCCACTTTGAGCCAAGGCTGGAACTGGAGAAGCCCTGAACGTGGGGAATAGTGTCCTGAGATTGTGCAGTGCAGCGGAGCCATGTTAGCCTGGCCCACAAAAGCATTCTTTCCATCTAGGTCACAGGGCATGTGATAGAAGGGGCTGCCACAAAATTCTCTGAGATGTCTTTGAGGCCTTTTCTGCACTGTCTTGGGTATTAGCACTTGGGTTCCTTTCAGTAATGCAAATTTCTGTAGCTCCACAGCCTGCTTAAAATCCTCTCCTGAAAAAGCTTTTTCTTTCTTGACCACATGGCCAGGCTGCAAATTTGTAAAACATTTCTGCTGCTTTTTTAAAAAAAAGGAGGTTACAATTTTAAGTCATTTCTTTGCTCCCATATCTGAGGATAGGTATTAGAAGCAGCCAGGCCACATCTTGAATTCTTTGTTGCTTAGGAATTTCCTCTGCCAGATACCCAAAACAGTCAAGTTCAAAGTTTTGTGGCAGGCCAGGTCTCTCTATTACAACTGTCTCAGCACTGACTGAGTAGCTAGTTCAAATATTAAAAGCTGATTGAGCCAGCACCCTTATACAAAGGATAAAATGCAACAAAAAGTCCGCAAAGAGTTTGCCTAGACCTTTCCTGGGACTGGAAGCATGACAAGATAATGAAGAGATTCTTTTTTTTTTTTTTTTTGGTCACCAGGCGCTAGGCTGGAGTACAGTGGCACAATCTCAGCTCACTGCAACCTCCGCCTCCTGGGTTCAAGCAGTTCTCCTGCCTCAGCCTCCTGAGTAGCTAGGACTACAGGTGCACGCCACCATGCCCAGCTAATTTTTGTATTTTTAGTAGAGATGGGGTTTCACCATGTTGGCCAGGATGGTCTTGATCTCTTGACCTTGTGATCTTGCTCACCTCAGCCTCCCAAAGTGCTGGGATTACAGGCTTGAGCCACCGCAGTCGGCCAATGAAGGAATTCTTAACAGGATTCTTTTATATAATTAAACAAGTCTTATTGTGAGTCTAAAGAAACTCCCAGGCCTCCACAAACAAGTTTACTGGGGTTCTAAAGGAACTCCCTAAACCTCCATGATTTAGTAGGAGACGAGATAAGGGTAATCACCCCAGTACCTGGACCCATTTAAATTCAGTAAATTTACTGAAGCTCCAAAAAATGGTTTCAGGACTCAGATCTTAGTTATAGATTAGAAGAAGTTAACCGCTTATGCCTTTAGATGAATGCACACTTACACATGGACATATAGCTTAGGAGGTATATGAGCTTTGGAAAACCTTGCAATTTTGAGTTGACCTAGCAATAATTTCCAGGCCTCCTCCCTGTAACCAGTTGCAGAAGATAAAACCTCTCTCTCCCCCCAGTTTATCTACATCTCATTATTGGGCTGCAAGAAATATCAGTCCAATCCCCAGTTTGGTCTGTGAACAGTTTCACACATCTCATGGGCAGGGGCACAATGCAGCCAAGTTCTTTGCTAAGTCATAGCAAAAGTGACCTTTGCTCCAGTTCCTAGTAAGCTCCTCATTCCTTTCCAAGACTTCCTCAATCTAGACTTCATTTTCATATCACTAACAGCATTTTGTTCAAAAACTTTGAAGAAATCTCTAGCAAGTTCCAAATTTTTCCTCATCTTCTTGTCTTCCTCTGAGCTTGCCAAACTCTTCCAACTTCTGCCCATTCCCCAGTTCCAAAGCTGCTTCCACATTTCCAGGTATCTTTATAGCAATGACTCACTCCTCAGTACCAATTTTCTGTACTAGGTGTTTCTTGCATTACTATAAAGAAATATCCGAGACTCGATAATTTTTAAAGAAGCGTTAATTGGCTCAGAGTTTTTCAAGCTGTACAAGAAGTATGGCAGCATCTGCTCAGGTTCTGGGGAAATCTCAGGAAGCTTACCATTATGCTGAAAGGTAGAAAGGGAAAATACACTTCACATGGCAAAAGCAGGAGGAAGAGAGCGAGACGGGAGATGCCACACACTTTTAAACATCCAGATCTCACAAGAATTCACTCACTACCATGAGTATCGTATCAAGAGGGAGGTTGTGACACCATTCATAAAAAATTCACTACCATAAATCAATTATCTCCCACCAGGACCCACCTCCAACACTGGGGATTACAATTCGACATGAGATTAAGGCAAGAAAACATCCAAATTATATCATATGTCATGGTGATTATAGTTAATAACAAAAGATTGAATACTTGAAAATTGGTAGAAAAAGTAGACTTTAAATGTTCTTAATACAAAAGAATAATAAATATGTGAGGTTATACATATGTTAATTAGCTTGATTCAGCCATATTTCAATGCAAACATATATCAAAACATTATGCCTGTAATCCCAGCCCTTTGGGAGGCCAAGGCAGGTGGAGCACTTAAGGACAGGAGTTGGAGACCAGCTAGGCCAACATGAGAAAACCCTATCGCTACTAAAAATACAGAAATTAGCCAATTGTGGTGACTCATACCTGTAGTCCCAGCTACTCAGGAGGCTGAGTTATGAGAATCACTGGAACCAGGGAGGTGGAGGTGTAGGTTGCAGTCAGCGGAAATTGTGCCACTGCACTCCAGCCTGGATAACTCAGCAAGGCTGTCTCAATAAGCAAATAAACAAAAAATCATGTGCAACATCATGAATAAGTAGAACCTTAGTTTGTACATATTTTTTTTAAAAAAAGGAAAAGAATTCTACTCTCACAGAATATTCTTTGTTTGTTTGTAGAAAGGTGATTTATTTAGAGAGGGAGAAACAAGAGGAGAGAGAAACCTTCCACAAGAGAGAATGTGTGGAAATGGGACCCCATAGGGGACATCCAGGAGGGGAAAGAGAGCTCCCACTATGTAGAAGTGGATTCCAGAGAGCTGGAAATCCCCTCACAGAATATTCTTTAGCATTTTAGCTATCCCTTGTAGCCAACTATTCTTCATGTAGCCCATGGAAGGGCAATGCCCCAACAAATGCAAAATAGCTGGTGAAAGGACATTTTTACCACAATAACAAAAATCGTAATGGCCCCCCACAAGAACACTTTGTCTGAGTGCCTGGTACTGGCTAAAGTATACAGACATTTGCTTTCCTGGTCAGTATGTAATTATCTTCCTTTTACAAATAATAAAAGTGAGGTAAGACAGAGCTTGCGTTCTTTCACACATCACACTGTTGGCCAGTGGAACGGCTAAGTCAGAACCAACTGCATAAGGAGCTGGAATCTACCACTTCCACTCCATAGAAATCTCATTTGATGGGTTTTAAATGTATAACTTTAAGTATGTATACTGAAGGATACATGTAGTGCATATCTACAGAAGGAAGTGCAAAAATAAATAGAACTCATAAATACACCATGCAGCCTAAGATCTAGAAGAGCATCAAGATAGTTTTAAGCATGTGCTCTCTGTCCTATTCCCCAGCTTCCATCTTCCTAGAAGAATACTTTTTAAAATCATCTTTTCAAAATGCACATTAGAAGAACACCATATTGTTGGGGATTGTTCGTTTTATATTGCTTGACCTCTATTTTAAGATTCATAGGTGCCATTACTTAGAGATGATAGCTTTATTTTTTATTTCTGTACGATATTCTATTGAACAAAGGTATCACACTCTGCCCAGTCTTTTGACAATGCTGATCTACTGCTTTTAATTTTTTGTTATGTTACAAACAGCACATAAACATACACACATGCACACATATACGTAAAGGTTGCTGTGGATATTTTTATTCCCATATTCATGTATAAAAGTAACTATAACATATATAATTAAGAGTGCAAATGTTACATCAATACATATGTGATTATTCAGTGTTGCAAGAAAATGCCAAACATTTTCCAAACTGATTGTTCCTAATCACACGACCTACAGTAAATTTGTTTGACAAGCGCAGCGCCATTTTCAGTACTTTGTGCTGCCAGACTTTATAACTATTGGCAATCTAAGCACTATTCAATTCTCAAATTTCATTTTTCTGATTATTAACCAGTAAGCATGTTTTTGTATGTTCATGGGCCATTTATATTTTCTCTTCTGTGAAATACCTGTTCCTACTTTCTCTATTTTTTAAAAATAGGATTACTTCTATATTCCTAATTGATTTAAAGTGTTATTTAAATTTTAGAGAGACAAATACTTTGTATTTCTCCTACCAATTCGAGGCTCACATTTTTAATTTTCTTATGATGCTTTGTCTAATAGATATCTGAAATTCAAATCGTTCTCTTTGTGATCAGAGTCTACATCTGATTTAAGATACATGTCTCTACTCTGAAAAAGTAATTTCCTACTCTTTCCAACACTTGAAAAAGGATTGAAGCTGGTCTTTCAAATTTGAGTCTTTAATCCACTGGAATTAATTTTGTATGTAGTGTAAGATTATGATTCAATTAATTTTTCTCTGTAAATAACTAGACCTTTCATTGAAGAACATTTTTTCCTTAAAGATCTTCATGGCCATGCCTATCATTTGATGTGTTCATATTATCTATGGGTCTGAGTCTAGCCTCTCTTTTTATTCCATTTATCAACATATCAATCTCTGTGCCTATATCAAGTCACTTAATCAGTGTAACACCAGATACCTTAATATATACTAGGCAAGCTGATCCATCTTATGCTTGGGCTGGCTCTACCATACACATTTAGGAATTGGTTTGTCATTTCATTTACAAAATCAATACTTGGGATATTGATTAAATGTACAAAACTCTTGATAAATTTGTAGAGAATGGATATAGTGATTATATTGAATTGTTTTAAGAACATTGTACATTTTCTCACTTATTTAGGGCTGCTTTAAAATTGTTCAATATTATATAATTATCTCTTTCTGGCACATATTTTATTGAATTTATTCCTCATTACTTTATGATGTTTTGCTATTGTAAATAATACCTTAAAAATGATCTTTACCAAATCTTATATGCTGGTGAATAGAGATGTAGATAATTATGTTGATATTATATATATATAGTCATCTTGCTAAATTTTTAATGTTTGTAAATTATTTTTTCTCTTTCCCAATAAACAAAACATAAGTGCTACCAAAATTTAGTTTTGAGATTATTTTGTTTTTATAAAGCAATGTCTAATTTTCTCATCTATTCTATTTTGGATTATGATCCATTTTTATTCTGTTTATTTTTTTCTGGTTATTTTTGAAATCTCTATCACTGTTTGAAGGGTGTGTTTCTTATTAATGCGCTCATTTACACAAGCCAGTTTTTAATAACAATTATTAAATAATTTTAATATCAAAAGTCTTTTGAGTTCTAAGATCCTGATTTTAGCTTTTGTTTCTGACTCCTATTCATGGTGGTTCATTTATTTTATATTTTTATTTCATTTGTGAGTTAAAGTTCACTTAATGTGAATTTGCATCGAGTCTAAGTGGCTAGATTGATGATTGTGGACACCGTTGGACATTCAGAAATCAGTAAATGTGACTGACTTGAAGTCTCCATGGTCTCTTTTACAGACCTCTAAGTCTCCAGGCTCCTGGGGCTTACTGCCTAGATCACGGTGCCAGCCAGCATCTAGCCCTGGTGTTTCTCTCCATTCAGCATCACTGCTCATTTCTTCAGTTCCAGGTTTTTATGATTTCTTTTTACTTGTTTGCTTTGAGGGCCCATGGAGATTTCCCATACCTCAAATATTTTAAAAAGTATCTTTTCCATAGAATCTTGTTTTTTTGTTAGTGTGTTTGGTTGTCATTGTTATTGAGATGGAAGTTTCCTCAGATATCTGGCTTATGTACTATGAGAAATGAAGTCCTCAGGCTAAATACTTTAACTTATAAATACATCATTTGGAATATAAATATTAATAAACAAACTTGATGACTAACATTACAACTTAGTTTGAAACCCCAGGTTCTTTCATCTAAATGTTAGTCATTGTGTTCTAGTAGAAAGCAAATGCCTACCTAGTGTGTCATGCTTGGTGAAACACATCCGTAATGACATGTATTGCTGCAGTTTTGTTCTTTCACGTGGCTTTACCTAGCTATTCTTTGTATGTAGGGGTGCTTATAACTGTTAGCTTAGACATTCTACAGGTATGTCCTCTCACTTTTTGATGAATATGTTTTAGGTTATGATTTCAGCTGCTTCACTGAGACTAAAAGTAGCAGAGGGTCAACTATCTCTGCACAGCAGGTAAGGGCAGGTGTAGCAGCTCCACGTTGCCGGTGAGGCAGGTTCCACTGCTGTGGTACTTCAACATCCCTAGAGAGTTGCTCTTATCTGCATGGTCTACAGGACCCCATTACATCACCATACATCCACAAAGAGAAAAAGAGAAGGCACATCCCTTTCCACTGAAGACTACAAGAAACTACACATCAAGCACCACCATACCTTATAGGTCATTACATGGCAAACTTAAGAACCAGCCTTCAGCAAAACTGAGGTAAACAAAGTTTATCTTGCCTGTTTTTCTACTTCTATGCCCCCCATAATTCAGGCGTCCATTTCTACTTTGCCTTCATAGACAGATATCCCTCTAAAATGACCAGCCAACAAAGCCTGAAAGGTGTATATGTGTTAACTAAGCCTCTTGGAAATAAAAATGTCTTCAACCTATAAGGAAGAAATTATACTGGTATGATTTCAGACCCTTTACAGATATTGGAAAGATAGAGGGATCCGCTAGATCCGTCTCAAACCACAGGGGCGTTAACAACTCAGCACGTGCTTTTGACTTTTCATGCCCAAGGATATGAGTTTCCAAAGATCCAGTTTCCTGGATCCAGAATATCTTGCCAGTCTAGCTGTGAAAGTAATTGCGGTAGAAATACAAACACTTAACTCCTTCCCCGCTTCCTACATCAGATTCCAGGTGTAAATGTTGACTCTTGGTGCTTCATGCAAAGAGTTGCTAAGTAAAGCCATAACATGATCAAACTCCAAAGAAACCCAAGCAATTGTTATAAATAGCTTCCACTTTCTCCTTCCCATTCTAAGTTTTTCCAGTGGATCAAAGTGAACAAATCTGTATTGCTCTCTGCTTTATGTACTTTTCCACATTCTGCAGAGGACTCTATCAAAAGGGACAGTAGGAATGAAAGAGGAAAACAGGAGGGGAAACAGGGACTGGATGGCTCATGTGCTGGGATGGCAGCCCCGATGCCCAGGAAGGCACCACTGAGCATAGGGAAACTGTCTCCAGTGGGCCTCCCCCAGGATCGCCACAGCCCTCCTACCAACTAGGCAACGGAGTGTAGCCCCCTAAGAGGAAGCTGGGAAATGTGGTATTTATACTTGGCAGCTACATTTCCAGTTAACATTTTGGTGATCTACTACAATAGAAGAGGCAGGATTCAATATGAATTGTTAATACAGTTGTTTTCTTTCTTTGTTTATTGCCAACTTCCTAGTGAGTCAAGACATATGATGCTAAGGATAGTTGCATAGCCTTTGTGGTTAGCAATTGGAGCCTCATTCTGGAACTTAGCAGTCAGTAGGAGCCAGAAGAAAAGAGTAACAATATGTGTATATTACATCAGGCATAAAGCTAGACATTCCACATTCACTGTGTAATATCTAATTTCAGGAAAAATATATGTTGTAGCTTGGATTGTGCCCCAAAAGGGCTTTGGGGCAAGGATATGTGTACAATAGTTCACCTGAGAAATGATCTCAGGAAGCAGTATGAGAACATGAAGAAACAAGGCAGGAGTGAGATAAGGGCCAATAATTAATTTCTCAGCACTGTTGTCCCTCTCTGTGCTTTGGGCCAAACAGATTCCCCTGGCCAAAGAATGCCCACGCAGACACACTGAGGATGTCATGGGTGTGCACAGGAACTTCAGTTCACCTGGAATTAGACCAGGAGATATAGGTAGGACACAGAGTGACTGTTGTCACCCCATGGGGAATTATCTCCATGTTCCAAGGAAGGATAGTGATGCTCTCGGATACTGAATCTTTCCTTTTAAGGGCACTTCCAGGCTTCACTCTTGCCCATATGACTACAAAGCCTGTTACTCCCTCTCTCCGCACAAGAACACAAAAACACTCATTTTCCAGAAGTTTGACTTTTCAAGATGACTGTGTGCATCCCTGTTGGTAAACTGTTATCTAAGTTCCCAGGTACCTGTCTCCATTGACTCAATGATGCGATTTAGTCATCCTGTGAGTCACTCCCAAGCAGCTCAGACTCCCCTTGTCCATTTCCCAGACTCTGTCAGTGGTAATTGCTGTGATCAGACAGTTACTTAAATACTGCAGCATAAAGCTGGTCATTTGCATTTCTTATCCTCCCTGAGTCTGGGCCCTCCATGGGAGGGGCCTGCTTGGAAGGGGAACTGGGGGCTGTCCAATGTACTTTTGGCATGACATTTTCTCCCATTGGCACTGGGGGTCTGATTATTAGTAGAGAAAGATAATTATCAAGTTGCTTCTACCTTGAAGAGCATTCTTGCTAAGAGAGAATCAAGGCAGTCAAAATTGTTCAGGTTTTCTTTTACAGAATTAAAAAAAGCACATTTTTTGTGCACCTGTGTGTCCCTGTATCCACATTTGTCTGCTCCTACAATATTATATACATATGAATTTCTATGCCACTATTCCTTTTCTGTAAAATGAGGATATTATGCTCTGCAGTTGTGTGTATATATAAACATATATATAATTTTATATACAGTGTATTATATTGTATATATTTTATTCTATATAAAATACCTAGAAAATGTTTTACATATAACATCCTCATACAAAATAACATATGCTTATATGTTACTGTGTCTATATGTATCTTTGTATATATACATATATATGTGTGTGTCTGTGTATATAGACACTTTACAAAAGAAGACATACATGAGGCCAACAAACATATGAAAAAATGCTCATCATCACTGGTCATCAGAGAAATGCAAATCAAAACTACATTGAGATACCATCTCA
>NW_022437060.1:1666208-1733191 GCF_009761245.1 Sapajus apella
GTAGGGGGGCATAGGGAATAACAGTCTTATTTCAAAGAAAAGAAATAGAGGGAAAAAGAGGTGAGGTAACTTACACAAGGCCCTAGAGCAAAACTGGATGTAAACTTGACTACAAATAAGCAATGGAATGTACTCATTCCATTACTATTACCTTCATTTGATTCCTCATGGCCCCTTAGCTCTGGCCCTGCACCTGGATAATGTGGAGGTGAGGAATCCTTCGAGTTTTGTCACTTTCATGGAAATATGACCTTAATGTCTGTTATCACTTTCATAGGGCCTTGTGCTTTTATGCAACAGCACTTATCCCAGTTGTCAGGGTATAGCGACCTGTGGAATTATTTGAAGATAACCTGCCCCTCTCTTCATAAGCCCTACCGGGACAGAGACCCTACAGGCCATTTTCACAAGTGTATATATCAGCAAAATGTAAATACAAAACAGGCAATCAAAGAAGTTTGTTGAGTGTTTCAATAGATTGTCTTCTAAAATGTCAAAGAGAAAATGGAAGAAAAATTTAGCCACTACTCCAGACCATAATTGTTTGTATTCTTCCACATAATCTTCCAATTGCTAACCACAATTTTTTTGTAATTGATCCTTCTTTTTATTATAATATAAGGGTAATTCCAGACCCTGCTGGATTGGGAATCTGCTCATTTTGAGTATTTTTCTTCTGGTAACTGTACTTGTTACACCACTTCAGAGTCCCTGTGTCATTAATTCACAGGGTGATGGTACCGTTGCAATGTCCTTAAATAGTCCTCCAAGGCTGCTTATTTAAAATAATTCTCCTGCCATGTCTTTTTCTCTTTTTTTGTGTGATATTATCCCATAGTAAACAATCTTAAACATGTTTTTTTTTTTTTTCCACTTACTTTAAATTAATTCCCAGAAGTTGAGGTCAAAATGTATATAGCTACCTATTGCCCTAAAAATATCTTCTTAAAATACTCCCTAAAACAAAGTGTGAATTTAGATTTCCACTAACTATATATAGGCCCCATTCTCTCTTGCTACCTTCAAGATAAACAAAGTAGGCAATCTGGCTGCATACCGTCAGATCTTTCTCTGTGTTCATATAAACATAAAAACACATTTACATCAAAATGAATATGTTTTTGTGCATTTCTATGTTCCTTGATTTTCACACCCAACCTTCCCCTGAATCAGAGAAAGAAGACCAAATATAACCTGTTAAATAACTATTTTAGAATAAAAAATTCCCAAATTAATCTCTTGATTGACATTCAAAGTTGCTTCCAAGTTGTTTTTGTTTGCATGTTTTTGCAGAATTACAAATAATTCTGTATCCAACGTCCTTGTACATAAAACCATACTTACTCATGCTTTAACTCCTCAAAACCTCTAAAAACGGATTCCTACCAGTAAGATTATTGGGTCAAAGGTCATTGAACTTAAAGATATGATAGTCATTGAAAGATTACTTACAAAATAATATCATAGAAATCAACTACCTCACTACATGAGATGTTCATGAAAGTAGCCTTCTCTCTGCGTCTGCTAGAGATAATTGAACACTGAAAATTTGTAGTTTTTATTCTTTGCCTTGCCTCTTCAAAACCTCTGCCTATATAGGTTAAAGGCTTAAGTGAAACCCAAAACTATGAAAACCCTGGAAGACAACCTAGGCAATACCATTGAGGACATAGGCATGGGCAAAGATTTCATAATCAAAATGCCAAAAGCAATTGCAACTACTATAAAGCAAAACATTGACAAATGGGATCTAATTAAACTTAAGAGCTTCTGCACAGCAAAAGAAACTATCAACAGCGTAGGTACACAGTCTAAAGAATGGGAGAAAAATTTTGCAAACTATGTATTCAGCAAAGGACTAATATCTAGCATCTATACGAAACTTAAACAAATTTACAAGAACAAAAGACAACCCCATAAAGAAGTAGGCAAAAGACATGAACAGACTATTTTCAAAGAAGCCATTCATGCAGCCAAGACATCATATAAAAATAAGCTCATCACTGATTATTAGATAAATGCAAATCAAATTACAATGAGATACCTTTCACACCAGTCAGAATGGCTATTATTAAAAAGTCAAAAAATAACAGATGCTGGCAAAGTTGGGGGGAGAACGAAATGCTTATACACTGTTGTGAGAGTGTCATTTAGTTCAGCTGTTGTGGAAGACAGTTTGGTAATTTCTCAAACACCTAAAGACAAATACCATTTGACCCAGTAATTCCATTACTGGGATGAAATTTTAAATACACTGATGTACAAACACAACAATCTTACCTTTCTTCAAACTAATTATTAAGAATTTTGAATACATTCTTTGACATCTTTGCTCAAGCCTGTGCAAATATTTGACCCAAAGAGAAATAAACCATTCTATTATAAATATGCACATAGAGGTGTGTTCATTGTAACACTACTCACAACAGCAAACACATGACATAAACCTAAATGTCCATCAATGATAGACTGGAGGAAGAAAATGTGGTACATATACACTATGGAATACTATGCAGCCATAAAAAATGAGTTCATGTCCTTTGCAGAGGCATGGATAAAGCTGGAGGACAGTGTCCTTTGTAAACTAGCACAGGAACAGAAAACCAAAAGCTGTACGTTCTCACTTATAAGTGAGAGCTGAATGAGGAGAATACATGAAGAGGAAAACAACACACATTGGGGCCTATTGGAGGGTGGAAGTTGGGAGGAAGGTGACAATCAGGAAAATTAACTAATGGATACAAGGCTTAATACCTGAGTGATGAAACAATGTGGACAATCAACTCCCAGGACACGTTTACCTGTGTAACAAATCTGCATGTGTGCTTCTGAAATTAAAATACAAGTAAAAAGAAATCAAACTTTTAATAGAAATTATAAATACATTGATATATAAAGACTTACAACAATCTTATCTTTCTTCAAACTGAATATTAAGAATTTGAAGTACATTCTTTGACAGCTTTGCACAAGCTTGTGCAAATATAATAACACATATAAACAAGGCTTTTATTGTGTTTAGTTTTCGTTTTTAAATATAGAGTTGCATTATGAAATAATCTTGCTGCTTAATCATTTTCCCTAATGATACAGCAGGGACAATGCTACCAGGTTTGTACAAAGATTTGTACAAAGACAAATCTCAATTTTCAGAACGAAAATATGTTATAAAATTGGATGTTCAGAAGGTTTTCAGGGTTTATGTTGTTTTGCCGCTGAAGCAATTTTGCAATAAAAATAACTGCACATATATTCTTACATTTTGCATATAAACTTTTATTACATTTTGCATATAGCCTTTTATTATATAAAATTGATTCCTGCTTTTATTATTTAGAATTGATGTAGGCTGGATGTGATAGTTCATAACTATAGTCCCAACAATTTGGGAGGCCATGGATGGAGGATCACTTGAACCCAGGATTTCAAGACCAGCCTGGGCAACAAAGAGAGACCTGTTTCTACAAAAAATACAATGAATTAACCAGGGCCACTGATATATTCCTACAGTCCGTACTTGGGAGGCTAAGGTAGGAGGACTGTTTGTACTCAGGTGCTGGAGGCTGCAGTGAGTGAGAATCGCACCACTGCACTCCACTCTGAGCAAGACTGAGACCTAGTTTCTAAAAAAATCCTTTTTAATGAAATAAAATTGATCCACACATTTAGGACTTCCATGTCACTGCTTGTCTGCTTTTTTCTTTTCACTTTTACAGATTGGATAGAGTTATACTCTACTTGGCTTACACTCAAACTGAATGCAGACTGAGTCCAGAACTCTTAAGTCTTAATCAACTTGCATTTTCCTATACTTCACTTTTTACATCTTAAGATATGGTTATCTATAATTAAATACTAAGAATTTCCACATCAAAGAGAATACTTCATGACTATGTCTTTCGTTTTTTAAATAATCCCCCAAAACTGTGTTGTCATTTCCATAAACAATAAATTAGAGTGACAATACCATCAACAGCCCTGTATTCTCTCTGCACTTTTACCAGTTAGATGGGCTACAATTGCATTAAATTATAATTTTAGTTTTATTTCCTATTAGTAGTACTGAAGTTGAATATCTTCATTGGTTATTTTGATATGCTTATGACACAGGACAAAAGAGTAGACCTCACCCTGGGACTAGATAATAAATGGGTACTCTCATCCTTCACGTATGAGTGCATATTTGAAGGATGCCGATAGCTTTTTATCTGCTTTGGTGATAGAGATTGAAAACAAAGTGCATCAACTGTATCACCAGTTTCACACCAACTGTCAAATACTTTACTAAACATTCATCCCCTGCTATTGTTGTTAAAATTCACACCTTTTGGTGATAAGTTTTAGTTTCTTGCCACTGGATTTTTAAAAGTATTAAATGGGAACTAACTATAATTAAAATGGAGGCTACTATACTTGTAGTTGAAGTCTTTGATTGTGGACCACTCCACAGCATGACTGCTAGGATAAAACGCTGCTTTTGATTTGCTACATTGGTGAAATGGGGGAAGTTTCAGGAGCCTCCAATTGCACTTCTTCATGTAATAACTCAAAAAATATCATAAAATGGAAATGATAAACAAAGCCAAATGTTTTTACATTTCACTGAAGACTAATTTAAAAATGACTTAAAAAATTGTACACTTCTGAAAATTTTGATGAAAAAGCAATGGAAAGAGTTGAAGAAAAAGAAACAGAATGATGTACACACACAAAAATATTATTGTGTCTAAAATGAACTCAATTTTAACTGTATTAATATTTAGAAAAAAAGCCAGTAATAAGCACAAAAGTATACAAAAACATTTGAAAAATCCTTAAAATGGTGATTTTCTAAAAACAAATCTAACCACCAAACTTGGCCAATGATGAATAAATCACATGAATAAACTTATAAATATTAAAGATAATAGCAATCTATCCCATAGTAGCCATACTATTTTAAAAATAATCTTCAAATCCTAGGAAAATACCAATATTTCATAGTGTGATAAAGTACCTAAAATAAACGGCATGCTCTCCAAATCCTTTCTTTTAAAAAAATATTTTTTAAATTATAGTTTAAGTTCTGGGGTATATGTACAGCATGAGAAGGTTTCTTACATAGGTGTACATGTGCCATGGTGGTTTGATGCATTCATTACCACCATCTACATTAGGTATTTCTCCTAATGCTATCCCTCCCTGATCCCCAAACCCCCTGCTATCCCTCTCCTAGCACCTCACCCCAACAGGCCCTGGTGTGTGATGCTCCCCTCCCTGCGCTCATGTGTTCTCATTGTTCTACACCCACTTATGAGTAAGAACATGTGGTGTTTGGTTTTCTGTTCTTGTGTCAGTTTGCTGAGATTGATAGTTTCTAGCTTCATCCACACCCCTGTAAAGGACATGAACTCATCCTTTTTATGGCTGCATAGTATTCCATGGTGTGTATGTGCCACATTTTCTTTATTCACCCTATCAATGGGGGGCACTTGAGTTGGTTGAAAGTCTTTGCTATTGTAAACAGTGCCACATTAAACATACGTGTGCATGTGTCTTTGTAATAGAATGATTTATAATCCTTTGGATATATTCCCAGTAATAGGATTACTGGAAATGAAATTGTGTTGGTGCAAAAGTAACTGCAGTTTTGCACCAACTATGTGTCTATATATATATGCTGCTTCCACCTACAAATATAGACGTAAATATTCCTATACAATCAACAGCCAAATTTCAGTAATGTGTAAACAATGTCACATGACAAAGTCAAATTCCCAGGAATGTAAAAACTGTGTAACATTATGAAATCAATTGAGGTTCACCCATTATGAATTAAAAGAAAATCATAACATTTTCTGGATAAATTTAGGAAATGTGTGTGTTTTATTTCAGCACCTATTAGCTTTAAAACCCTTAACAAACTAGCAATGGTAGAAAGGTCCTTTACGTGATAAAGTTTGTCTGCAAATCATACATGGTAGAACAGTATAAGATTTTTTTTTTCTTAAATTTTATTGTAGATACAAGGGTTACTTATGCAGGTTTTTACCTGAGTATACTGTATTAAGATATTGAGCATATAATACTCAATAAGTAGTTTTTTCACTCACGCCCTCCTCCCACCCTCCTACCTCTAGTAGTTTGAAGTGTCTGCTGTTCCCTTCATTTATGTCCACAGTGGCTCATTGTTTAGCTCCTATGAGAACATGCTATATTTTTATTTCTGTTCTTGCACTAACTCGCTTAGGATAAAGGCCTCCAACTCCATCCAAGTTGCTACAAGGGACATAGTTATAAAGGTGTCAAAACAAAAGTTGACAAGTGAAACCTAATCAAACTACTGAGCTTTTGCATAGCAAAAGAAACTCTTAACAGAGTAAACAGAAAACCTACAAAATGGGAGAAAACACACACTATGCATCTGACAAAGATCTAGTATCCATCATGTCATTCTTTTTTATGGCTATGTAGTATTCCATGGGGTGTGTGCATCACATTTTATTTATCAGTTCTACCATTAATGGGCACCTAGGTTGATTCCATGTCTTTGCTCTTGTAAATAGTGTTGTGATGAATGTACAAAGACATATGTCATTTTCCTTTGGGTGTATGTATACACCCAGTAACAGAACCGCTGGGTCAAATGGTTGCTCTGTTTTAAGTTCTTTGCGAAATTCCCAAAGTGCTTTCCACAGTGGCTAAACTGATTTATATTCCCAATATTCCCAACAACAATGTATAAACATTGTCTTTTCTCCATAGGCTCGCCAGCATCTGTTTTTTTTTTTTTTTTTTTTTCCTTTTTAACAATAGCCATTCTGAATGGTATGAAATGCTACCTCATTGTGGTTTTTATTTGAATTTCTCTGATTATTAGTGATGATGAGCATTTTCTAAAATGGTCACACTATCCAAAACAATTTACAGATTCAACACTACTCCTATCAAACTACCACTACCTTTCTTCGAAGAATTAGAAAAAAAAAAAAAAAAAAAAAAAAAAAAAAAAAAAAACTCTAAAATTTACATGGAACCAAAAATAAGCCTGAATAACCAAAGCAATCTTAAGCAAAAATAACAAAGCTTGATACATCACACTACCTTACTTCAAACTATACTACAAGGCTAAAGTAACCAAAACCTTATAGTACTGGTACAAAAACAGACACATACCCCATGGAAAAGATAGAGGACCCTGAAATAAAACCTCACACTTACAACCG
Source organism: Sapajus apella (assembly GCF_009761245.1). Taxonomy (NCBI): domain Eukaryota; kingdom Metazoa; phylum Chordata; class Mammalia; order Primates; family Cebidae; genus Sapajus; species Sapajus apella. Next base: position 1,673,414 of record NW_022437060.1, read on the forward strand.
TCTGATCTTCAACGAAGCTGACAAAAGTAAGCAATGGGGAAAAGATTCCCTATTCAATGAATGGTTCTGGGATAACTGGCTAGCTAAATGCAGAAGAATGAAACAGGATCCTTACCTTTTATCATATACAAAAACTAACTTAAGATGGATTTAATAATACCCCAAACTATAGAAATCCTAAAAGAAAACTTAAGAAATACATTTCCTGACATAGGCATGGGCAAATAATTTTTGTCAAAGTCCCCCAAAGCAATTACAACAAAAACAAATTTGACAAGTAGAACCGAATCAAACTTTGCATAGCAAAAGCAACTCTTAATAGAGTAAAGAAAAAGCCTACAAAATGGGAGAAAATAGTTACAAGCTACGTATCAGACAAAGATCTAATATACATAATCTATAAGAAACTTAAAAAGCAAAAAAAAAAAAATCCATTAAAAATAAGCAAAGGACATGAATAGGCACTTGTCAAAAGAAGGCATAAAAGCAGCTGACAAACATAAATTGTGATTTTAAATTCAGAAATAATCACTGCTGCTTTTATGAATATAGAAATAGAGGCTCTGGCCAAATTAACAGGACCAAGAAATAAATAACAGAAGGACAATTTGGAGTGAAGAAACAAATATGTCATGAATTGAGTACATTATAATTTTTCACATATAAACACAAGTTTGATAAAGGCGAATGCACAGTATAGTTTAGCAGGTTTATTAGATATATGATAAATATATACAAATTAATTAAATATCTTCCTCAATTTATAGAAATACATTTTCAAGTTACATAATTATAATAGCTATATAAGATAAAATCCTTATAAATAAACCTAATAAAATATGTGCATGGCCCTTACTGAAAAGAATATTCAAATGTATGTGTACCTATGTGTGTATTCTACATGTAATATGGTTGTATGTAAGTAAAATGTATATGTGTGTGCACATATTTTGTTACAATAGGCCCAGTATTAGATGGATTATTTTAAAATGTATCTATGTAGTGAAACTAGGTTTAATGAAGAACATTACGGTATTTTATAGAACTTTACAAGCACTGTCTATTTTGCATATGTGAAAGAAAGGATCAAGGTTAGCTAAGAGCACAGACTTATGAAGAATAGTCAACAAATGGAAGCAACCTAAATGTCCATCAACTGATGAATGGCTTAACAATATATGGCATATTAATACATTGGAATATTATTGGGTGGAAAAAATAGTGAAGTATGGATAAATGCTAAAACACGTGAACCTTGAAAACATGTTAAATGAAAGAAGTCAGTCAGAAATGGTGCACGTTTTATGATACCATTTGTATCATGATGGATGTCATCTGGGTATTGAAATACCCAAAGCGGGTAAACCCATAGAGACACAAAGTAGATTGATATTCTCCTAAGGCTGTGTGCGTGACGGGAAACGCGAAACGACGGTACCAAGCACAAAGCTTCTTTTTGGAGTGATGAAAATGCTCTAAAGCAAAATGACTGTAAAACTGTGAAAACTAACACTAATTTGTGCTTTTAACTGGGTGACTTTATAGTGAATAAATTATACCTCTTAAACATGTGGAAAATTATTATTTATGAAAATGTTAAAGAACAAGATGCAATTATGAAGATAGCATATATTTGACACTCGGATTGACAATATCAAAGTAATGTAAAACAATATAGGGGTCAGAGGTAGACAAATTCATTTATGAAAATTTATTAGGTAAATTAAGAATAAGTTTATAAATCATTGAGTAAAAAACTCAACAAATGATTCTGGAAAATAATATAATGAATCCTTCATATGATGTATACATGTAAATTAAAGATAAAAACCAGTGTACACAGCAAAACTTTAAGATGTTTTAGAAAATATATGAAAATTTATTATCTTAATATAGGGAAGAAATTAATGAACAAAAAGCATAAGCTGTGAGAAAACTGATTTTTTCTGATGAACATGTATGTCTTCACATTAAAAAATTCCAAAAGTGGGATAAGCCAAAGACTTATTACGTGAAGGATCAGTATCCAAAATAAATTTAAAAACTACAAATCAGTAGGAACAAGATAGTCTCATAAATATTGTGAATAGATAATTAACACACATTAAAATGGAATTTTAACTAATAATAATCTAAGGAAAAGTTGCTGAAAGTCACTAGAAAGAAAGAAAACAAATTAAACAAAACTTGTTAAAAAAACAAGTTAAAGCCAACATTTCTTCTCATTTTGGGTGGGGAAGGGAGGAAGAGAACAGGTATATACCTTAATTTCCATGTTACCATAACAGTGCATTGTGTGTGCAGGTTCATCTATGGAAATATATGCATGTATGCATACCTCCAACATTGTACCCATGAGGAGAGTGGATAATCAATTGTTATTTATTTTTACAATAGAATACTATGTATTAGTGAAGTGAAATACACTGGGGTAACAAATATCAACCCAGAGAAATATTTATATGAACATTAAGATAGATGCAGAAAAGTACTTGATAATTTTTTTTCATGTATTCATTAATTTTAAAAGAAAAGCAATACTCAGAATTTTAGGAACAGAAAGTAGCTTTGCCCATATGGTAAGTGTATATAAAAGCATATGGTAAACGTAATACTTGCAGATTAAATGATGAAATTATTCTCTTTACACTGCACTGAAATAATGAAGTAACATGGAAAAAATTGAAAAGGAATACAATTTTATTAATAGATTAATTTTAACAAGTGAAAGCCAAATAATATGAAGATAAAATATTTAATTTGGTGTGTTTAGGAAGCTTTTTAGAATAAAAATTTTTTTTTAAATCAAATAAACACTACTTTTAAAGAAAACATTTACCACAGCACCAAAACACTGCAGAACTAAAAACAAATCTAAAAATAGAATATACTTTAAGTTTATTTGACAAACTAACTTATGGATTAAAAATATTCCTAGTAAAAATCCAGTAGGATTCCAGACCTCATATCTTCCCTGAACGTTTGATAGATATGACATGTAATTAAGAAATGAAATTTTGTTCTTCTGTTACTGCAGAAAACTTAATCCCTTCTGACGGTGCCATGTGATGTTATTGTGTAGTGGGAAGGATAGTAACTCTTGTCAATCTGTTCCCTTATTTTTTAAATGTCTGTGCTATGTACCATGTGCTAAGCACTGTGCTTTAAATTTTGAATACCGGCTTCAGCATTTGTTATGTGTATAATTTAGTACAAAAGTAATTTATCAAAATTTCTGTCATCATTTTATAAATGATCTCATGTGTGTGTTTGAGTATACATTTATATTAAAGATAAATTTACCATAAAATGTATTGATTTAAAAGCCATTATTTTGAGAATGAGTTCCATTGGAAAACAGGCACATTTATTGTCATGTTCTTTATTATAACTGTAGTTTCCCTTTAATGCCTTCAATAATCTGTTGACAGGAAACTAAAACTTCTTACTACAAGTAAATGTTGTAACATCAATAGCATGGGGTATTTATTCAAATATATTAATATGGCATGTGCCATTTGCTATGTAACTACTGATATGGTAAACGCATTTTATTTTCATCTCCCTCATGAAATTGAATTTGACCAAGAAAAGCAAGTGGGAAAATTATATCAGTATTGTGCCATTTAGATAAACAGGCAAAACAAGAGAGACAATATATAATTTTCACATATGTGTTGTTAAATATGTATAGATGGGCATGTATATAATAAAGGCATACACATATACACAGGAATAATAAAGTCAACTTCAGATGCTGGTGATCACTTGGAAGAAGCGCAATTGATGCAACCAGGATGGGAATCGGGTACCAAAACTAAATTGGTAATATTTAATTTTAAAGCTGTAGTAAGACCGGAGTTAATGTTATAGTACTCAATATCTTTGCTATACTTTTAAAATATAAACTGATTAAATATATAATGTAAATTACTTACTAGTAGGAAGATTTACCAATTATGCAGTCTAATTCATTTTATCCTTTGCATTCATTCCAACAACATAGTCATTCTCTAAATTTTGGGAAGTTTCAAATTGTCCCTAGTCAGTATACAAACTGAAATCCTGTAATAGATTTGCTAGGCAAGACCTGTAGCATAGGTGTTGTTTTACAGAGACTTAGTTTATGCAATTATCTATGGAGAGTCCTATGTGATTATACAGACCTATGTAATTATATAGAACATAATCATATAAACTAGGTCCCGTAATGTTTGGTCCCATGTATTTCGACAACAAAATAAAGAACTAATAAGACTTACTAATGCTTGTTACATTCATTTTAATAACACACTTCAACTATTTTCAAATAAATTTTAGAGTTAGCAACTAGTTATACTTATTGAATGACTTTTACTGAGGAGTAACTGTAACAAATAAAAAAAAAAAATCACATTGAAAAACAATGCCCAACTGTTAAGGGCTTAAGTTACAGAGCTGTAAGCTACGGGGATCCTAAATCCATACAAGGTTTAACTTCCCTATGAGAGAAACAATCCATACAGTTGCACAACTAGTTGTAAGACTAATGATGTTCCTCTAATCAATAAGTGTTATTTATTCATCCTTGCCATGATTACAAAGGCTATCCACAAAGAGTTTTCAGAAAATACTTAGGTAAGACTTGAAGGAAATTCTGTGAGGTAACTTCATATTTAGACATTTTGTTTATTTACTTATTCACTCAATAAAAACTGAATTTGTCATCTACTATGTGGTAGGGTAGAAAATCATAGTCTTAATTGGTCTTGCAATCCAGCAGGTAATACAGAAAAATGGGATCTCACACTCACACCAGATAGTGGGCTCAAAATAAACAATTTCTATTCCAGAAATTCAACATACATAATTTCTCAGATAATTAAGTACGTTAGTAGTGTTCAGAAACCTATGAAAAGATGGGTATTATGAGTTCTTGCTATTTATAATGGCAAAATTTGTTTGAAGAAAGAACAAAAGACTAAGGGTTCCAAGATCCACTGATTTTCATCCTATAGTGGTAAACGGGAAATAGGAAGTTACATGGTTGTCAAGGAAGAAAATGGACCCAAAGTGTCCTTTTTATTGTCTATTTGTCTTCATCATCTTTAGGTAAAAAATACTTTTACTGGAGGATCTGAGGGAATTAATTAACTGCACATGGGTTCAGAAGAGATGAAACATCAGATGCCTGGGATAAATACAAAAAAAGCTTTAAAACAGAAGATTAAGGAGATCTGCAAAATTTCTACAGAGCAGGACAAGAAAAGTTGGTAGAAAGCATTTTCCTGATGAATAATTCTTCCCTTAAGGTGGAAGCTGCTGATCTTAACCAACCTCAAGAAATTCAGCTATTTAATTTTCAAGAAGTCTTTTCTATGCAAGCAGCTGCTAAAATTCAAGTAAGCAAATGAATTTAATACTCAAAAGTGAGCTTGTGTTTTGCCTTTCCTGCAGTGTTACATAATTAGGATAGGCATTGAGATAAGAATAAAAGATAAGGAAATATTGAGCCTGTATTTGTCCATTTGGATGGCTAATTGCAGTCTCTGAGATTCTTCAAAATTACTTTAATCTGCAATGAGTTTCAATGTTCTTTGAATAATAATGCCTGGGATTTATATAAAACGTTCTCTAAGGAGCAAAGGAATTTTATTGGTGCTATCTAATTAGAATTCTTAACAACCTTATGTAAGAGATGGGTGGTGCCAGTGAGGAAATGAGAAAATGTTGATATGAAATTCTAGCTAGCATCACTTAGCAAAGCAGTAGTCATGACAACATGGCCATGCTCCCCATCCCTGCCAAGTCTCTTTCCTTTCTTTCATGCGGAGTCTTAGGTTTTCAGGTGGAGGTCTCAAAACTGGCTTTGTAACCAGAGAGAACCTCAAATGCTATGTCCAGTATATCCAATACAAAAGCCAAAACTAATATTTATATAATATGTGATGCTCATGTAAAAGTGTTGGTCTGCATCTGTCTACTCTAATAACCCCAACAACTTGTGAAGCCCATGCTGTGGTTGTGAACCCCTTCCAGTACACTAAGGTCCTAAGGCTTCCCATACCTTTCCATAGATGTAAAACTGGCTATACCTCACCCATATTCCTGCTATTCAGTTTCCTCACTTTTCCTTCTGACTAGCCCACCACACATTCCTCTTTCTTCCCCCATATTTCTATAGGGCTTCTCCAAGTGATTGTTTAATAAATGCATTCACATAAAATTATTAATGATTTGAACAGATTATCTTTGAAAGTCCTTTCTAATGAATTTTGCATGAGACATCCAACCCCAAAGAGATGAATTCTGTAGTTTCACACATTGCAAATAATTAAGGGAAGAAATATGGGTCACAATCTACACTGTCTCATAAATAGGTGGATGGGATAGAGATTCAAACACCTACTCAAGCGCTAGACATTTTACAACGTTCTCTAATTAAGAGGAGTAATTCTGCCTGTTATACCAGTGTGCTTTAGAACAATACGCACTCTCACCCTCAAAAGATGCTATTTGAAAAGTGTATGTTCAAATCCTTTGCCCACTTTTAGATGGGTTTTTTTTTTTTTTTCTTGTAAATCTGTTTTAGTTCTTTGTAGATTCTGGATGTTAGCCCTTTGTCAGATGAGTAGATTGCAAAAATTTTTTCCCATTCTGTTGGTTGTCAGTTCACTCTAATGATTATTTTGCTGTGCAGAAGCTCTAGAGTTTAATTAGATCCCATTTGTCTATTCTGGCTTTTGTTGCCAATGCTTCTCGTGTTTTAGTCATGAAGTCCTCGCCTATGCCTATGTCCTGAATGGCTTTGCCTAGGTTTTCTTCTAGGGTATTTATGGTGTTAGGTTTCATCGTTAAGTCTTTAATCCATCTGGAGTTAATTTTAGTGTAAGATGTCAGAAAGGGGTCTAGCTTCTTCTTTCTGCACACTGCTAGCCGGTTTTCCCAACACCATTTATTAAGCAGGGAATCCTTTCCCCATTGCTTGTTTTTTTCAGGTTTGTCAAAGATCAGATGGTTGTAGATGTGTGGCATTGCCTCCCGGGCCTCTGTTCTGTTCCATTGGTCTATATCTCTGTTTTGGTACCAATACCATGCTGTTTTGATTACTGTAGCCTTGTAGTATAGTTTGAAATCAGGTAGTGTGATGCCTCTGGCTTCGTTCTTTTTGCTTAGGATTATCTTGGCTATGCAGGCTATCTTTTGGTTCTGTATGAAGTTTAAGGTGTTTTTTTTTCCAGTTCTGCAAAGAAGTTCATTGGTAGCTTGATGGGGACAGTGTTGAATCTATAAATTACTTTGGGCAATATGGCCATTTTCACGACACTGATTCTTCCTAACCATGAGCATGGAATGCTTCTCCATCTGTTTGTGTCCTCTCTTATTTCCATGAGCAGTGGTTTGTAGTTCTCCCTGAAGAAGTCCTTTACATCCTTTGTTAGTTGTATTCCTAGGTATTTTATTCTCTTTGTAGCAATTGTGAATGGGAGTTTGCTCATGATTTGGCTCTCTGTTTATCTGTTATTGGTATATAGTAACACATGGGATTTCTGCACATTGATTTTGTATCCTGAGACTTTGCTGAAGTTGCTTATCAGTTTAATGAGGTTTTGGACTGAGATGATAGGGTCTTCTAAATATATAATCATCTCATCTGCAAATAGAGACAATTTGACTTCCTCCTTTCCTAATTGAATACACTTTATTTCTCCCTCAAGGACCTAAAATAGAAATTCCATTTGACTCAGTAATTCCATTACTGGGTATATACCCAAAGGATTACAAATCGTTCTATTATAAAGAACCATGCACACATATGTTCATAGTGGCACTGTTTACAATAGCAAAGACCTGGAACCAGCCCAAATGCCCAACAACAATAGACTGGACAAGGAAAATGCGGCACATATCCATCATGGAATACTATGTAGCCATAAAAAATGATGAGTTCATGTCCTTTGTAGGGACAGTGATGAATCTGGAAATCACCATATTCAGCAAACTGACATAAAATCAGAAAATCACACACTACATGTCCTCACTCATAGGCAGGTGTTGAACGATGAGAACACAGGGACACAGGGAGGGGAGCATCACATACTGGGGTCTGTTGGGGGGAAGTCAAGGGTGGGATAGCAGGGTGGTGGGAAGGTTGGGGAGGGGTAACATAGGGAGAAATGCCCGATATAGGTGATGGGGGGATGTAGGCAGCAAACCACATTGCCATGTGTGTACCTATGCAGCATCCTGCATGATCTGCACATGTACCCCAGAATCTAAAGTACAATTTGAAAAAAAAGATGTTATTTGAGTCAATAAATTATATAGTAAACTTATCCTTAATCTGAATTTACACTCAACCACACACACAGCAAATTTTTTAAAGAATGATAATAATTTTAAGAAATTAAGTAATTTTGGTACCAAGTTATACCCATAATGAATTCTGAAACCAGTATTCAAAATTCAAAGCACAGTAGCACATGGTAAGGATATAGTTTTTAAATAAACAAATATAGGATATATTTTTTAAAATAAACAAGATTCATGGTTCTTCCCAATAAACAATTTTCTACAGTCACAGACAAACAAGAGTGTTCTATTTCTTAATTACATGTCATACTCATCATGTGTTGAAGGGAGCTGTGTGGTCTGGAATCCTACTGAATTTTTTATTAGAAATATTTTTAATCTATAAGTCAATTTGTGAAGCAAATTAAAAGTACCTCTTATATTCATATGTACTAAAAATTTTTACTTTATCCACCTCTTTTTCTTCTGAAACTGCAGTAGACTATGTGTTTTACCATCATACTATATTCTCTATGCTGCTTACCTTTATTTCTTCATTTTTACCTTTTTTTTTTTTTTGGATCACTCTAAATAGCATCTATTGACCTATTTTCTTGGTCACAATTTTCCTTCAGCTATTTATTTTTTACTGCAATACAGTTTAACTGGGATTATAAGTTTAATATACATGTTCACATACATATTTTAAAATCCATGTAAATTTTTAGTTTCCATTTCTTCCCAAAAGTTTCAAGCTTGACTTTATCATCTTGAATGGATTAAAATATTATTTTACAGTAATATTTCTAATATCTAGAGCCTCAGTGGATCTGTTTTTGTTTTTCTGCTGTCTGTTGCTTATAGAGTCCAACGTACTGATTTTTGAATGTGTCTGTATACACCTATGTGTTGGATACTACATTTATAAAGAACTGCAGTCTCATATCAATAACCCTCTTAAACCATGCTGAAGTCTTGTGATTCTCCAGGCCACACAGAAAGTATAGCTGTATTCCAGAGGCCAGTTTATTCTGCTCATTTTTTAGAGTTAGAGCCAAATGAATGGTTTAACAGTTTTCCATTCTTGGTAGGCTCAAAACCCCTTGTGGGATGAACACTTATGGACTAAATTACAGACTTAAATGTTACTAATGCTCCTTATACACAATATTTTCAAAGGAGAAGGAAGAAATCATTGATTGATGGGTAAAGAAATACACATATTTTTAAGTGGACATGAACATATAATCTGCATTTATCACTATTTTTCTACGACTCATTGTGTGCTATTCTTGTACCAAACCAGCACATAAACTGAGTGGAAATCTTTACTTAGTAGACTAATATAAGCTTTCATTTTTAATGAATCTGAGTCTTTAGAGGTTCTGCATTTACTGAAATATAGTTATTTTAGCCATTATTATAGGCTATGGAAGCACTAAATACTAACTTCCTTGCTCATATTTGTAGTAGCAAACAAATTTTCAGTTAATAAAAGATATCATCATCCCAGATCACAGAAACCACTGTTTGTTCATGGTCATGAGAAGAAAAAATCAAGATGAGTATATTTTCTCACAAGAATTAAGTGGGTAAGGAAAGACGCCAAAACTTATCACTCAACTCAACTTGGCCCTGGCATCTTCTGTGATACTTTATTTGAATTGTAGACTTTTGTACTTGCTTTAGTCTCCTTTGGTATTTTCAGGCTAAGGTCCAGAAAACTTTTATTAAAAAATGATTATATATTTATAAAAGCAGTTTTGAGTTACTAAACCAGTTCATAATCTGTGAATATCTTTTTTGCTTCAGATAGACAACTTGAAACAATGAAAAAAAGGTAATGAATAAATAGATATGGCTTAATATATAAAAGCGTTCTGGAAATTCAACTTTCTTTAGTAGAAAGAGCTGCTATTTACGTTGCTGAGCATACCAAGTATCCAAAATGCTTTAGCTGAGGACAGATGCTTACTTAGGACACCTACTGTAATGAAAATCCCTATGGTGATGCAAGTTTGCAAGTAACATATAATTTATCTCCTGATTGATTGTAATATATCATCCTATGTTTCAGCCCCTCAGGTAGGTACATTAATATCTAGTGAGAATAAATAATTTTGTTAATATATATTATTTATGTGGATAAGATAGGGTTTTGTTATAGTAGATCAAAAATTGCTCATTTAGTTTCTAACTTTTGTGCCCATGAGGAACTGCTGTGAGACCAGATATTGCCAGGGTATGGCATTTCCAAAGAGTAAAACTGGCAGTCTCTTTTCTGACTATGTCTTCAAAACAATGAATTACCTAAGTACACACTCCTTGGTAAAAGGCGTGGCTTCTCTGTTTCCAAGATAACGTCTTTAATCTGCCTTCCTGTGCCTGTGTTCCTTCTGGCCATCCTTCTTTCAGAGTCTAGGTTTACACTGCCACCAAATCTAGAGTTTGGGTTAAAGGACACAAAATCTCCTGAAGTCAGTATCTGCACTGTCATCACCCAGAAACATAACATTTCTACCTTGCTAATAGTAATCTTGAGATGTGAATAACTTGAATTAGATTCATGATTTTGCAATTTATTGGCGAAATGATTTCAAACTAGCCATTCCATCTTAATATTTTGTTTTTATTTAAGGGAATATGTTTCTCTCTCCCAAGGGGCAATATGGAGGTTAATTAAATGGTACAACTTATATAAAGCATTAGACAGACATTAGAAACTCAATAAGTGATATTACACATATTTTGCTTTGATATTGCATCAGGCTAAGATATCAAAGGTTTCAGAGGTAGCACCTGAATCCCAAATCTATTTTTCTCCAGAAGTTTTTAAACAACATCATTACTTTGTTAGAGAAAGAGCAGCCAAGAAGCTCACTATTTTACTCACTGAGCTAATGAGTGATGGTATTCATCTACAGCAACTTCAAGCACATTGATAGCTCAAGGTCATATCACATTTGAAGTGACTGGTTTTTCCAATGAGAAGTCTGATTTTGTTTACAGTGCTTGGGAAGAGGACATTGGAATGAGGTAAATATTAAACTGAGCAAACGCAGTTCAACACATCTACATAAAGAAGGTAAACAACAAGCAAACTATTCCTTTACCCTTCCTTTGTTATTTTTAGTCCTTTTTTTTTTCTGCTTCCCTTTTCTGGGGCCACTGAACTGCTTCTAATTGCTCTTAGGATCAGACTAGGGGGCAATAGGATGAACAGAAAGAAAGAAAACATATGTGGCTGAGCCAGGAGAAGGGCAGAGTTGCTCCTCTAAAAATGCTCAGTTACTAGGTAAGCTGAGGCTTCACGCAAACAAACAAGCAAAGAAACATTAGTCCAGAGTCCAGATTGAAAACACTATCCTATTAAAACCCAATTTCTTAAGTTTTATTTCTAAGTGGTCCTGATAAATCAAGGCAAAGAAATATCATGAGTGCAGTGGAAAAACTAAATGTGAAAGTAACAAAATGAGATTAAACACCTGCAACATATTAAGAAGAGATGTCAGAATTCATGGCGTATAAGTAATATATAAAGCTACTCTGTTAGGCTTATTATTAAATGCTACTATGCTCATTTTGTGTAATAGTTTATTTCATGTATGGTCTGACTACTGAGTAGATTATATGATTCTTAACAAAAGGTCTGAGCAAACCATATGTCTAACAAATAGAGTTAAGCAATTATGTAGCAATTATCAATAAATACTTAAGTTGATTTGCTTTGACACAAATAAGCTGTGTAACTTATACTCACTGAACTTCTATGGGCGTCAGTGTTGTGATCTATAGGACCCTGGCATGAGCCGAACACAGTTTCCAGTTCCTGTCATGTCTAAAGCTCTGATTTTTATATATTGTGGAACTGGACTCTATACCTCTTGTTGGTTGTTTATTAGATGTTTGTAGATGAGTCTTTGAAAGACCATGATTAAGTGAGATAAGCTAGTTGTCATCTGGATGAGCAGAGGAGGACCTGACTTATACTGTAACAATAGTTTTATTGTTCAAAAGGCTATGTGGCCAGGAAGCATATTTGGTTCCAGCGATTGGTTTTATTATTAAAAAATAGCACCAAATGTTTCATCCTGGTTTATCTATATGAGACAAATTCTTTGAGGTCAATTTTATAAATTTGTGGCTTTTCACCTACATGTCAGAGATTGGGGTAGGACTGAAAAATATTTTGGTGTCATAAATTTTAAATTTAGACACTCAAAGAAGTTCTTTATAAAGAGTATTTTTTAATTTTTCTTAAAGAAGGCAGAAATATGAAGATTGGCACTTGCTATCTATTCGGGTATTGCAGAAATTTCAAAAGGCTACCTTCCTCTTTCATTGGTGTCCCCAAATATGTTGACTGCTTGCATGGTCTCATCAATTGGCCTAACCTAAATGAGCCTCTACTTCCCAGGTCAAAATGCTGACATTTTGAACTAGTTCAAAAGGGTCATATTAAATAATAATAAAATTAAACCAAATTGAACATGTACACATATATATATAAATTATGTCTACATCATTGAATATATTTTCTTAAACAGAGTACAGATCCTAACAAACACATACTATATTGTAATTATTTGTCAATGAGGTAGTACTGGAATTAAACAAAAAAGGATCGAACAAATTTTTGAGGTTCTAATAGGTAAAAAAAAGAGGTCAAGATACAAAACTAGAATGAGATTATTTAAAGTTGAACTAACATTTCCTGAGCATCCAAGGTATGGCAGACATAGAGTTAGAATTATTTCAAGTACTATCTCACTTTTTCTCTAGGCTTATAGTCAAATGCTACCAGAGTGTGGCCTGGCAACAATGAAGATGGTGCACTGTGTAAGTGAGGCAGGCCAGAAAATGAACTAAAAATTGAAGCTGGATAATTTTTTAGAATGACTTCACATGCCATAGAGGTGCTTGACTTTTATTATCTTAAAGAAACTATCAACTGACTCTTGTAAAATAAGTACTGCAGCTGTATAATTACTGGTTTGTTGAAGAAAAGTAACTTGGGTTCCAGTGTCAGAATATAATGAAACAGGTGACTTAATGGCAATCAATTTTTAAGAGAACGTAAATCCAGGAGAAACGTGAAAAAAAAAAAAAAAAGCACATATGAAAAGCACGGCATGGTGAATCTAAGAAAGGGCAGGATGGTAAACCTCATGGCTTTGTCACAGATGCAAGTAAGCCGTGGGATGTCCTGACTACATGCAGTTTTACAATACAGCCGGCAGGGGATCATGAGTAAAGCTCTTGAGTCCAAACCTTGACAGGAAGATTAGCGTTAGAGAGAGATTTGGAAATTATCTTTGTAGAGGTGACTGAAAAAAAAGATGATAAAATGCCCAAGAGATACAGTTTCTTCATCCAGTAAAGAATAATAATTAAATAAAAAACAGAAAAGGAATGTGTTATAATCTATTAGATCCTTCCTCAATAACAAGTGGACACATGGCACTAATTAAATGACAGACAATATTGCTGGTGCTGAAGACAGATAAGCAAGGTCAATGCTGTAATAGAACGTCAAGGTCCATACTCTAATGGGATGTAGAGTACAGTTGGAAGAAATAAGCAGTTAGTAAAATATATATACAAATATCAAATGAGATAGGCTGAGCATGGTGTCTCATGTTTGTAATCCTAGCACTTTGAAAGGTCAAGGCAGGAGGATGGCCTGAGACCAGGAGTTCAAGACCAGTCTAGACAACAAAGCAATACCATGTCTCAAAAAATAATTAAAATATATTTGTATATAGTAATAACTGCTAAGCTTAGAGATGATGGGATAGAAAACACTGGCAGCAAAGTGGAGGTGATGGTACGTTGCTCACATATGGGTGTCAGAATTCCCTCAGTGAAGATGGGACATTTGACCTGAGAATTAAAATAATGAAAAAGAACAATGCAACTACTTGGGGAAAGGTCAGCCTATGCCAAAGGGTCAGGAAGTACAAAGATTCCAAGAAAGAGAAGGCTTATATGTTTGATCGATTGATTGATTTCATTTTTTAAATTTCTATGGCTTTAGGGATACATGTGGTTTTTGATTACATGCATTAATTTTATAGTGGTGTCATCTGGGATTTTACTGTACATATCATCCAAATAGTGTACATTCTGTCCAATCAGCAATTTTTCATCCCTCATGCCATTCCACTGCCCTCCATTCTGAGCCTCCAATGTCCATTAAACCATTCTGTGTGCCTTTGGGTGCCTATCGCTTAGCTCCCACTTATGAACAAAAGCAAGTGCTATTTCATTTTCTATTCCTGAGTTACTTCACTTAGGATAATGACCAATTCCATTCAAGTTGCTGCAAAACACATTGTTGTTCTTTTTTTATTTAGAATGTCATGGGTGCTGGGCAGAAAAAGTCAACTTTAGGGTCTAAGGAAAATAAGTTAATGGTGGGAATGAAAATAGTGAGAGTAGAAATCTCCAACATTCCAGGTGACTGGAAGGCAGAAAGCTTAAACAAAAACTTATACCACAAGGCTTTTAGGGTATCAGCCTACATAATATTGCTCAAATTGAACAAATGTAATTCTACAGTTAGGAACTCCTGTCAAAAGATAGATCTATCTTATAGGAGATTGAAATTGCTTTTAATGGCTTTATTTACGTTGAGGTTTTTTTTTTTTTTTTTTTTTTTTTTTCTATTCCATTCCCTGCCCATGTTTGTTTTGTGTGCACAGGTGCAGAAAGCAAAGACAAAATTAATTTAGTCACTAAAATGAAAAAGCCCATGAATGACATCAGCTGACCTGCTTCTGTCATCAAGGCCACCAGATTGTATTAGGGTCAGGAGGGATAATAAAGCTACTCTTGGCCCCCACCCAGACACACACACAAATCAACCTAAGCAGAGTCTAGAATACAAATCACAGCTATATCTCCAGAGCCTGGTTTAGAGCTCTTTCTCCCACGCTGTCTTCATTTCTCTTTTACACCAGAAGACTGAGACTCACTTGATGCAAGCAGAGAAGCGGAATCTTGTTACAGCCTATGTATTAAAACTGACCAATCTTAGAGAGGTGAACAAAAAAGACAAGCTCAAAAGTAGTCCTCTTAGAAACAGAACAATCACTTAGGACCAATCAACACTCACGTGAGTAAACACACTTTGAAAACTGACTTTCAGTAAAATGTATTCCAATGTAACTGTTTTCAACTTCTTTAGAGTTTGCTCTCGGCCTCCGTCACTGGGTATTTATTTCTCAATTTCCCTGACTTTTCACTTATTCTGCAGTCATTAAGTTCTGGCTTTTATATTTTGAACCTCAGAATCTTATCTAGTCACTAACACTGAGCAAACATCTAAGTTTGTGATTTTCATGTACAGTGGCAGCAGAAATGTAAAGTAACAAAGAAGACTCTAAATCACCAAATATAATGGCTCATTAAATTCTCATCATTTTCTCACACTAAAACCTTCACATAAACTTGTTTCATTTTAACATTGTTATGTATCTCAAAGATATTTTGTAATTTATCTAAACATCAGTTTGTTAGATATGCAGTTTTCTTATTTTACTCTAACAAATAATGACACAAAATTTTTCTCCTAAGGTGTAGGTTGTCTGTGCATTCTGATGATAATTTTGTTGTGCAGAAACTCTTTAGCTTAGTTAGATTCCATTTGTCAATTCTTGCTTTTGTTGAAATTGCTTCTGGTGTTTTAATCATGAAATCTTTGCCCATGTCTATGTCCTGAATGGCAGTGTCTAGCTTTTCTTCTCAGGTTTTTAAAGTTTTGGGTTTTATATATTTAAGTCTTTATCCCACCTTGACTTAATTTTTGTATAATGTGTAAGGAAGAGGTCCAGTTTCAATTTTCTGCATATAGCTAGCCAGTTTTCCCAGTATCATTTATTAAATAGGAAATCCTTTCCCCATTGCTTGTTTTCATCAAATTTGTCTAAGATCAGATGTAGTAGACCAGAAATCTTATTTCTTCTTTGTTCCATTGGCCTATGTGTCTTTTCTTGTACCATTACCATGCTGTATTGATTATTGAAGCTTTGTAATATAGTTTGAAGTTGGTTAGTGTCATGCCTCCAGCTTTGTTCTTTTTGCTTAGGATTGTCTTTGCTATTGGGCTCTTTTTTGGTTCCATGTGAATTCTAAAATAGCTTTTTTCTAATTATGTAATGAATGTCAATGGTAGATTAATGGGAATAGTACTAAATCTATTAATTACTTTGAGCAGTATGGCCATTAAGTCTATTAATTACTTTGGGCAATATGGCCATTTTTATGATGGTGATTCTTCCTATTTATGAGCATGGAATGCTTTTCCATTTGTTTGTCTACTCTCTAATTTCCTTGAGCAATGGTTGTAGTTCACCTTCAAGAGGTCCTTCACGTTGTTACTCCTAGGTATTGTATTCATTTTGTAGCAATTGTGAATAGGAGTTTATTCACCATTTGGCTCTCTGCTTGCCTGTTGTTGGTATAAAGAAATGCTAGTGATTTTTTTGCACACTGATTTTGTATCCCGAGACTTTGCTGAAGTTGTTTATCAGCTTAAGAAGCTATTGGGCTGAGACTATGGGGTTTTCTAGATATAGGCTCATGTCATCTGCAAACAAAGATAATTTGATTTCCTATCTTCTATTTGAATACTGTTTCTCTTGTCCAATTGCCTGACAAGAATTTACAATACTGTGTGGAAAAGAAGTGATGAGAGAGGGCAATCCTTTTCTTGTGCCTGTTTTCAAGGGGAATGCTCCCAGCTTTAGCCCACTCAGTATGATACTGGCTGTGGGTTTGTCATATATGGAGAAAACTTTTATAATCTATCCATCTGACAAAGGTCTAATATCCAGTCTACAAGAAAATTAAACAAATGTACAAGAAAAAATAAACCCATTAAAAAGTGGGCAAAAGACATGAACAGACATTTCTAAAAAAAACATACATAGAGCCAAGAGGCAGATGGAAAAAAGGCTCAACATCACTGATCATTAGAGAAATCCAGATCAAAACCACAATGAGATACCACCTCACACCAGTCATATTGGCCATTATTAAAAAGTTGAAAAACAACAGATGCTGGTGAGGTTGTGAAGAAAAAGGAACACGTTTACACTGCTGGTGGGAACATAAATGAGTTCAACCATTATGAAAGACAGCATGGCCATTCCTCAAACATCTAAAGGCAGAAATACCATTTGACCCAGCAATCCAATTATTGGGTATATGCCAGAAGGAATATAAATTATTCTATCATAAAGATACATGTGTGTGTGTATGTTCATTGCAGCACTATTCATAGTTTCAAGACATGGAATTAACCCAAATGTCCATCAATCATAGACTGGATAAAGGAAATGTGGCATGTATACACCACATAATACTATGCAGTCATAAAAAGGAACGAGATTATGTTATTTTTGGGGACATGGATGGAGCTGGAAGCCATTATCCTCAGCTATCTAACACAGGAACAGAAAATCAAATGCCACATGTCCTCACTTATAAGTGGAAGCTGAAAAATGAGAACACATGGACACATGGGGGGAAACAACACATACTGGGTCTTGGTGGTGGGGGTTGGGGGAGGAAGAGGAGCAGGGAGAAAAGCTAATGAGTGCTGGGCTTAATACCTGGGTGATGGATTGATCTGTGCAGCAAGCCACTGAGGTACATATTTACCTGTGTAACAAACCTGCACATCCTGCACATGTACTCCAGAATGTCAAAGTTAAAGGAAAAAAAAGTTGTAAAAAAACAAAAATAAATAAATAAAAATAATGGCACAAAAGAGAGTCTGCAAACCTTTTTGATCAAAGGCCAGATAGCAAACACTTTGGATTTTGTTGGCCTTATTGTCTCTGTCCCAGGTATTCAAGTCTGCTTTGGTGGCACAAAAATTGCTATAAATAGTAATAAGTCAACAGTCTTTCCATAAATTACATGGGCTTTCCTCCTATAAAACGTTATTTTTTAAAAAATGGTATAGGCCAGATTTGGCCTGTAAATAGTAGTTGGCCACCCCCTGGTTTAAAGCACATTACTAACCCCCATATATTCCATTATTGTTTAAGTAGTCCCAAAATTTAATTAATCAAAGACAGCAATGGTTTTAAATTTTTGGTATATTTTATCAAATTTCTTTCTAGGTCTGTGATATTCAAAAGTATTACAAATGTGCGGCTATCACTTCACATTCTCACCAGTGTATCAAGATATTTCTAACATTGCATATGTATATGTCTAAATATACACATATGTATATACACATTTCTAACCTGGAAAACCAGGAATATTTTAGCCTACAAGTTCTTTCAGCAATTATCATTTTTTTAAAAAGACATTTCATTTTACTTATATGCTTACCTCAGAAATATTGAAGGTTTGGTTCCAGACCTCTACTATGAAACAAATATCAAAATAAAAGAAGTCATACAAATTTTGGTTTCCCAATACATATAAATGTTAACTTTATATTATACTGTAGTCTATTAAGTATGCAGTACCATTATGTCTAAAATGGTACAGACCTTAATTAGAAATAACATTTTCACAAAAATGCTTATAATCTTCTGAATCCTCAGTGAGTCATAATCTTTTTGCTGGTGAGGGTCTTGCCTAATTTTTTTTAAACTTTTATTTTAGAGTCAAGGGTACATATACAAGTTTGCTATGTAGGTATATTCCATTTCATAGGAGTTTGGTATAGAGATAGTTTCCTCACCCAGATCATGAGCATAATATCTGATAGGTAGTTTTCGATATTCACCCTTCTCCCAACCTCCACTCTCAAGTAGGCCCTGGTGTCTGCTGTTTTCTTCTTTGTGTCTATGTGTTCTCAATGTTTCTATCCAACTTATGAGTGAGAACATACCATATTTGTTGTTTCTCTGTTAGTTTGCTGAGGATGTCATCCAGCTGTATCAATGTTCCCACAAAAGACATGATCTTGTTCTTTTTTATGGCTGCATAGTATTCCATGGTGTAGATGTACCACACATTTTTTTAATCTATTCTACCATAGATAGGTCCTTCAGTTGATTCCACTTGTTTGCTATTGTGAATAGTGCTGCAGAGAACATATGCATGCATATGTCTTTATGGTAGAACAATTTATATTCCTTTGAACACATATCCAATAACAGGATTGCTGGGTTGAATGGTAGTACTGTTTTAAGTTCTTTGAGAAATTGCCAAATTCTTTCCACAATGGCGAAATTAATTTACATTCCCACCGGTGTGTATAAGTGATCCCTTTTCCCCACAAACTTGCCAGCATCTGTTACTTTTTGACTTTCTATTAATAGCCATTTTGACTGGTGTAACATGGTATCTCATTGTGGTTTTCCAATTGCATTTCTCTAATGATTAGTGACTTTGAGTATTTTTGATATGCTTGTTGGCCCGTGTTATTTTTTCCTTTGAAAAGTGCATATTCATGTCCTTTGTCCAGTTTTTAATGGAGTTGTTTGGTTTTGCTTGTTAATGTATTTAAGTTTCCCATAGATTCTGCATATTAGACCTTTGTCAGATTCATGCTTTGCAAATATTTTCTCCGATTCTGTAGGTTGTCTGTTTACGCTGTTTATAGTTCCTTTTGCTGTGTAGAAGTTGTTTGATTAGATCCCATTTGGCAATTTTTGTTTCTGTTGCAATTACTTTTATTGCCTTTCCAATGAAATATTTTCCTATGTCTAGGAAGGTATTTTTAATATTATCTTCCAGGGTTTATATAGTTTTGAGTTTTACATTTGTCTTCAATCCATATTATGTTCCTTTTTGTGTATCAAAAATTGATTTTTTTGTATGACGCAAGGAAAGGGTGCAATTTCAATTTTCTGCATATGGATAGTCAGTTATTCCAGCACCATTTATTGAATAGGGAGTCATTTCTTCATTGCTTATTTTTGTTAATTTTGTCAAATATCAGGTGGTTGTAGGTGTATGACATTACTGCTGGGCTCTCTATTCTGTTCCATTGGTCTATGTGTCTGTTTTTCCACCAGTACCATGCTGTTTTTGTTTCTATAGCCTTATAGTATAGTTTGAAGTCAGAGAATGTCACATCTCCAGCTTTGATCTTTTTGCTTAGTATTGCTTTGGCCACTTGGGCTCATACTGGTTCCATATAAATTTTAAAATAGCTTTTCTAGCTCTGTGAGGAATGTCATTGGTAGTCTGACAGGAATAGCACTGAGTCTGTACATTATTTTCAGACTCATTATGTTCACTTTAACAATATTTATTCATTCTATCCATGAGCATGGTGTGTTTCTTTATTTGTTTGTGTCATCTCTAATTTCTTCTAGCAGTGTTTTGTATTTCTCATTGTAGAGGTCTTACACCTCATTGGTTAGCTGTATTCCTAGGTTTTTAATTCTTTGCGTGGCTATTGTGAAGGGGATTGCATTCTTGATTTGGAGCTCAACTTGGATGTTGTTGGTGTATAGAAATTCCACCCATATTTGTACATTCAGTTCATATTCCAAAAATTTGCTGAAGTTCTTTATCAGATCAAGAAGCTTTTAGGGAGAGACTACGGGATTTCTAGTTACAGAATCACATCATCTGCAATCAGGGATAATTTGGCTTCCTCTTTTATATATGGGTGTCTTTTATTTCTTTTATTTTGCCTGATTGTTCTTTGACCAATGTTCATGGCTGCTGAATGATCAGGATGAAGGTTTCTGAAGTTTGAGTGGCTGTGACATTTTGTTTTACATCAGAAAGGAGAAAAACACTTAATACTGTTAATCAGTTTTAGTCTCCTGAACTATATTATCATTGTATGTGGCAATTTACCAAAATGAAACAATAAAGTTGGACACATTGATTGACACTTCCTTTTATGAAATATTTATCTGTAGCATGTGATACTGTTTGATAGCATTTTACCCACAGTAAGACATTTTTGAAAATTGGCATCAATCCTCTCAAACTCTGCCACTGCTTTTTCAACTATGTTTATGTAACATTCTAAATCCTTTGCTGTCTTTTCAACAATGTTCACAGCATTTTCAACAAGAGTCGATTCCATCTTGCTGGAGTAGACTCCAAGAAGGAGTTACTTCTTATGGATGAGCAAATAAAGATTATTAATCTACTTTATTTGCTCATCCATAAGAAATGACTCCCCATCCAATAAGGTTTATTGATGAAATTATAGCAATTAAACACATTTCTAGGATCCACTTCTAATTCTGGTTCTCTTATTGTTTCTACCACAACTACAGTTACTTTCTCTACTGAAGTCTTGAACCCCTTAAAATTATTCATAAGGGTTGGAATCAACTTATTCCAAGTGTCTGTTAATGTTGATATTTTGACCTCTCCCTATGAAGCACTAAGGCTGTTAATAGCATCTAGAATAAAGAATCATTTTCAGAGGCTCATAATTTACTTTTCCTGGAGCTATCATAGGAATTACTATCTATGGTACCTACAACCTTATTTAACTTACTTTTTAAAGGATAAGACTCAAAAGTCAAGATTACTTTTTGATCCATAGGTTGCAGAATGACTATTGTGTTAGCAGGTAGGAAAACAATATTAGTCTCCTTGAATGTCACCATCAGACCTCTTGGGTGACCATGTCCATTGTCAATCAGTAAACCATGCTTTAAATAGATGTGCTATTATCCAGGTTGTGTTGTTCCATTTCTAGGCCACAAACAATGTAGATTTAGCATACTTTTTAAGGGCCCTAGGATTTTCAGAATGGTAAATGAGCAGTGCCTTCAACTTAAAGAAACCAGTTGCATTAGCCTGTAACAAGAAAGTCAGCCTGTCCTTTAATGCTTTAAAGACAGGCATTGACTTCTTTCTAGCTAAGAAAGTCCTGGAAAGGGGAATCATGATGGATGGGAAGAAGGACTAAATTGCAGCTTCCACTTGGATGGACAGAGCAGCATGGAAAGTCTTGCATTTTGAATGTTTGCTTTAGAACTACTACATAAATAAACCCGAAAAGCTAAGAGAACCCATGACACTCTCAAGGAAGCATATTGCTCCTGCAGAACTGGGAGACACACAAATTTTGTGAGTGCCTAAACTGTCAAAGTAGGAAAGGGAAATTGTTTACTCTAGAACACACATCCTCACAAGGGAACTTGAATGTCCAGATCACAAAACAAGATTCTGACCTTACCTGGAGCTGAGTCAATTTAGAAAGCCAAGTAAAATACAAGGTAGGAGAAGCATCAAGTAAAACCCTGTGGGCTTTCTTGGTCCCCTAGGAAGCAGTTTCTGTGTTGCCTCACAGGGGACCGTGGGAAGGTTGCCAGTAGTACTAGGAAAAGGCCACAGGAAGAAGGAAACATCTAGCTGAACTTTGTAACAATTCCAAATAAATGAGAATTCTCCTGGACAGAACTTAAGAGGGGGTGTGAATCCCATGTACAGACTCTGCGTGTAGGAAAGCAAGAAAGCCCTACTTGCTTTCACAGCTGGGAGGATGGTAACCTGGAACAAGTTCTCAGCCCTGCTTGCCCACTGCCTGGCAACAGACTTGCTGCTCTTGGGGGTGGGACAACAATGGGAGTGAGACTGATATTTTTGGTTGTGTGGGTGCTGGTTACGTTTTGTGACTGCTGGCTTTCCTGCACTTCTGTGACAACCTGCATAACACAGCAGAGGCAGCAATAATCCTCCTGGGAACACAACTTTATTGACCTGGAAACCACACCCCCATGCTGCACAGTAGCCAGAGCAAGACCCACTCAAGGAGAGTCTGAGCTCAGACATGCCTAGCCCTGCCCCACCTGATGGTCCTTCTCTATACCACCTTGTGGCTGAAGACAAAAGGCATACAGTTTTGAGAGTTCTAGGGCCCTGCCCACTGACTGATCCTTCCCATACTACCACAGATGATGCTGTCTTGCGAACACCACCTCCTATCAGGAGGACAACCAGCACAAAAATAGTGCATTAAACAACCCAAACTAAGGACTACTTTCAAAGAGTACATCCCTCTCTTGCCCCTCAACCACAACCTTCACCAGAACAGGTCTGGTGTCCAAAGCTGAGGGACCCACAGACAGTTCACATCTCAGGACTCTGTGAAGACAACCCTCAGTACCAGCCTGGAGCCTGGTAGACCTGCAGGGTGACTAGGTCCAGAAAAGAAATAACAATCACTACAGCCCAGCTCTTGCGAAGCCACATCCCTAGGAAAAAATGGAGAGGACTACATCAAGGGAACAGCTTCTGAAACAAAAGGATCTAAACAATAGCCTTGAGTCCTATACCTTCCCTCTGACATAGCCTATCCAAATGAGAAGGAACTAGAAAACCAACTCTGGTAATATGAAAAAAACAAGGTTCTTTAACATCCCCAACAAATCACACTAACTCACCAGCAATGGATCCAAACCAAGAAGAAATCCCTAATTTACCTGAAAAAAATTTCATAAGATCAGTTATTAAGCTAATTATCAGAGAATGGCAAAGCCCCATTTTAGGAAATCAAAAATAAAAATGATACAAAAAATGAGTGGAGAAATCTTAAATAGATAGCATAAATTAAAAAGTCAAAACTTTGGGGAAAAATGGACACACTTACAGAAATACAAAATTCTCCGGAAAGTCTCAGCAATAGAATCAAACAAGCAGAAGAAAGAACTTCAGAGTTTGAAGTTCTTTCTTTGGTGAATATTCACCAAATATTTGGGTGAATAATCAAGGAAAACTTCCCCAGCCTTGCTAGAGACATAGACATCCAAATACAAGAAGCACAAAGAACACGTGGGAAATCCATCACAAAAAAGATCTTCACCTAGGCATACTGTCATCAGGCAATCTAAAGTTAAGGCAAAGGAAATAATCTTAATAGCTGTGAGGCAAAAGTATCAGGTAATCTATAAAGAAGAACCTATCAGATTAACAGCAGATTTCTCAACAGAAACCCTACAAGCTAGAAAGGATGGGGCCCTTATCTCCAGTCTCCTTAATCAAAACAATTGTCAGCCAAAAATTTTGTATTCAGTGAAACTAATCTCCATAAATGATGGAAAGATACAGTCTTTTTTAGACAAATGAATGCTGAGAGAATTCACTACTGCCAAGCCAGCACTATAAGAACTGCTAAAAGGAGCCCTAAATCTTGAAAGGAATCCCAGAAACACACCAAAACAGAACCTTTTTTAAAGTATAAATCTCACAGGACCTATGTAACAAAAACATAATTTAAAAAAGACATACAGGCAACAAATAACACAATGAGTGGAATCATACCTCGTATCATAATACTAATGTTGAATGTAAATGATCTAAATGTTCCACTTAAAAGACACAGAATTGCAAAATGGATAAGGATTCACCAACCAGCTATCTGCTGCCTTCATGAGACACATAAGGACTCACATAAACTTAAGGTAAAGACATGGAAAAAGACCTTCCATGCAAATGGACACCAAAAGCAATGAGGAGTAGCTATTCTTACATCAGACAAAAAAGACTTTAAAACATCAGCAGTTAAAAAAGCCAGAGTAACATTATATGATAAAAGGCCTTATAAACAGGAAAATATCACAGTCCTAAACATATATGCTCCTAGCACTGTAGCTCGAAAATTTATAAAACTATTACAACTAGACCTAAGAAAGGAGGTAGACAAGAACACAATAATAGTGGGGTCTTCAATACTCCACTGACAGCAGTAGACAGGTCGGCAAGACAGAAAGTCAACAAAGAAACAATGAATTTACACTATACCCTGGGACAAATGAACTTAACAGATATTTACAGAACATTCTACACAATAACCACAGAATATATATTCTATTAATCAGCACATGGAACTTTCTTCAAGATAGACCATATCTTGGGCCACAAAACAGGCCTCAATAAATTTTAAAAAATTGAAACTATATTAAGCATTCTTTCAGACCACAGTGCAATAAAACTGGAAATCAACTTCAAAAGGAATCTTTAAAACCATGCAGATAGATGGAAATTAAATAAGCTGCTCCTGAATGATCATTGGGTCAACAATGAAATCAAGAAGGAAATTAAGCAATTCTTTGAACTGACCAACAGTAGTGACACAACCTATCAAAACCTCTGAGATACAGCAAAGGCAGTGCTAAGAGGAAAGTTCATAGCCCTAAATGCCTACATTGAAAAGTCTAAAAGAGCACAAACAATCTAAGGTCACACCTCACGAAACTAGAGAAATAAGAACAAACCAAGTCCAAACCAAGTAGAAGAAAGGAAATAACCAAGATCAGAGTAGAACTAATTGAAACTGAAACAGGAACAAAATGCAATACAAAAGATAAATGAAAAGAAAAGCTGGTAAATAAAATTAATAGGCCATTAGCAAGATTAACCAAGAACAGAAGACAGGAAGTCCAAATAAGCTCTAGTAGAAACAAAACAGGAGCTACTACAACTGACACCACAGAAATATACAAGATCATTCAAAGGTGCTATGAACACGTTTACATGTACAAACTAGAAAAGCTAGAGGAGATACCCTGGAAAGATACAACCCTTCTAGCTTAAATCAGGAAGAATTAGATATCTTGAATAGACAACAAGCAGCGAGACTGAAGTGATATTTAAAAAACTATCAACAAAAAAGTTTAGGAACCGATAAATTCACAGCTGAATTATATTGGACATTCAAAGAAGAATTGGTAGAAATCCAATTGATATTATTCTACAAAATACAGGCAGAGGGAATCCTCCCAAAATCATTCTATGAAGCCACTATCACCTTAATACCAATACCAGAGAAAGACATAACAAAACAAACAAAAAAACAAAAAAAAACTGTGGACGAATATCCTTGATGAACATACATGCAAAATTCCTTAACCAAATGCTAGCTAACCAAATCCAACAACATATCAAAAAGATAATCCACCATAATCAGGCATGTTTCATCTAGTGATAACAAAAATTTTTTTGAAATATGAAAGTCAATAAATGTGATATATCACATAAACAGAATTAAAAACAAAAATTACATGGTTATCTAAATAGATTTACAAAAAGCATTTGATAAAATCCAGTACTTTTTTTTTTAAAGATGGTGTCTTGCTCTTGTCGCACACGCTAAAGTACAAGGGCATGATTTCAGCTCACTGCAACCTCCGCCTCCTGGGTTCAAGTAATTCTCCTGCCTCAGTCCCCCAAGTAGCTGAAATTACAGGCTCCTGCCACCACACCCAGCTAATTTTTGTATTTTTAGTAGAAACACAGTTTCACCAAGTTGGCCAGACTGGTCTCAAACTCATGACCTCATGTGATCTACCCGCCTTGCCCTCCCAAAGAGCTGGGATTACAGGTGTGAGCCACTGCACCAGGCCTAAAATCCAATATTTCTTTATGATTAAAACTCAGCAAAATCAGCATACAACAGACATACCTCAATGTAATAAAAGTCATCTATGACCAACTCACAGTCAACATAATACTGAACAGGGAAAAGGTTAAAGCATTCTCCCTGTGAACTGGAACAAGACAGGGATGCTCACTCTTACCACTTCTATTCAATATAGTACTGGAAGTCCTAGCTAAAGCAATCAGACAAGCAAAAGAAATAAGGACCACCCAAATCGGTAAAGAGGAAGTCAAACTGTCACTTGCTGATGATACATTTTTATCTAGAAAACCCTAAAGAATCCTCCAAAATGCTCCTAGAACTGATAAAAATAATTCAGCAAAGTTTCTGGATAAAAAATTAATGTACACAAATCAGTAGCTCTCTTACACCCTAACAGCGAGCAATCTCAGAATCAAATAAAAAAACTCAACCCCTTTTACAATAGCTACCGAAACAAACAAACAAACAACAACAACAACAACAACAAAAAACCCTTATGAATATACCTAACCAAGGAGGTGAAAGACCTCTACAAGGAAAACTAAAAAACACATTAAAAGAAATCTTAGATGGCACAACCAAATGGAAACACATCCTATGCTCACGGATGGGTAGAATCAATATTGTGAAAATGACACACAACCAAAAGCGATCTACAAATTTAATGCAATTCCCATTAAAATACCACCATAAATTTTTACAGAGCCAGAAGAAACAATACTAAAATTCATATGGAACCAAAAAGGAACCCACGTAGCTAAAGTAAGACTAATCAAAAAGAATAAATCTGGAAGCATCACATTACTTGATTTCAAACTATGCTGTAAGGCCATAGTAACCCAAACAGTATGGTACTGGTATAAAAATAGGCATATAGACAAATGAAATAGAATACGGAACCCAGAGTAAACCCAAATACTTACAGCCAACTGATCTTTGACAAAGCAAACAAAAACATAAAGTGGGGAAAGGACGCCTTATTCAACAAATGGTGGTGGGATATGCGGCAATCCACACATAGAAAAATGAAACTGGATTATCATCTCTCCCTTTATATAAAATCAGCACAAGATGGATCAAGTACTTAAATCTAAGAAGTGAAACTTAAAAATTCTAGAAGATGATGCTAGAAAAACCCTTCTAGACATTGGCTTAAGCAAGGATTTCATGGCCAAGAACCCAAAAGCAAATGCAATAAAAACAAGAATAAATAGCTGGGACTTAATTAAACTGAAGAGCTTCTGCACAGCAAAAAGGACAGTTGGCAGAATAAACAAGCCACAGAGTGAGAGAAAATCTTCCCAATCTATACATCTGACAAAGAACTAATACCTAGAATCTACAACAAACTCGAGCAAAGTAGCAAGAATAGAACAATCCCATCAAAAAGTGGATTAAGGACATGAATAAGCAGTCTCAAAACAAGCTATGCAAATGGCCAACAAATATATGGAAAAATGACATCACTAATGATCAGGGAAATGCAAATCAAAATCACAATGTGATACCACCTTACTCCTGCAAAGATGGCCATAATCAAAAATTAAAAAAAAATAATACGTGTTGGCATGGATGAGGTAACAGGGTAGACCAAGGAGGGTAGGTCACCTGAGGTGAAGAGTTCGACACCAGTCTGGTCAAAATGCCCCTTAGCAAAGACTTCCCTTGGACCAGGAACAGTGGTTCATGACTATAATCCCAATACTTGTGAGGCTGAGGTGGGAAGATTGTTTGAGCCCAAGAGTTTGAGACCAGCCTGGGCAACACAGCAAAATCCAGTCTCAGGGTAACACTTGCCTGGAGAATGGATCTTTCTTGCTGAACTTTACAGGCTGTGCAGTGTGCAATAAGCGGGATTTTATGCTGATCACAAACAAATCCTTGAAAGAAGAGGATGGAGAAGAAATAGTTACCTATGACCGTTTGTGTAAGAATTGTCATCATGTAATAGCCAGACATGAGTATACGTTCAGTATCATGGATGAATTTCAGGAGTATACCATGCTGTGTCTGTTATGTGGCAAAGCTGAAGATACTATCGGTATTCTCCCTGATGACCCCCGACAAATGACTCTCTTATTCTAAGAATACTTCTGCAGATCTGTTATAGCTATGTTGGGTTGGTTTACAATTGTCTTTTTCATACTGAAAAAAAAAAAAAATGAAACAAATTCCGCATTTAAGGAGCTGAAGTTTATAACACCAGTGAGACGTTCTCAACGTCTTCAAGAGAAAAACCTCTAAATTGCCAGATGTGTTAAAAGATCGTTATCCTTGAGTGTCTTCATTAGAACAGCTAACGGAGTTGGGAAGACAAACTGAAGCCTTTGTATGCCGCCCTAATGCAGCACTGTGCCGGATGTACTCTGAGGATTAAATGACAGAAGAGAACTAAAGCTCTGATAGGGAATTGGGTTTTTATGATTTGTGAGGTATTTTGTTTGGAGTAGCTTTATATTGCCCTTAGGACCGAAGTTGGCCAAGTACCTATGTATCTTAAGTATTCATGGCAGTGAGCTTCTTTACTAACATTCATGTTATGGCCAGAGTTGTCCTCTGCATTAGAAAGCTAACCCTGCTGTTTGAATCTCAACTGACTGAGTTTTTTCTTTTAAGATAGGTAAATTTTGTCAGCTAGTTTACTATGTTTCCTGAATATAAATAGGTTATAATACTAGGCTGTTCACTTTACTAACTATAAGTACAGTAATGATGCATCATTAGAAAATGAGTTATTCCAGTTAAAATGTGTATGTTTGCATTGACATGTTTTTAAAAGTTATGATCTCCCTACCATTAAACAGAATAATTTGGGGGGGGGGCTTTCTTGGATTAGTATGAAAGTTAAAAATTGTATAGAATGACTCACTGCCGGTGAAAATGTAAACTAGTACAACCACTATGAGAAACAATGTGGAGAAAGAGCTAAAAGTAGAACTACCATTTGATCCAGCAATCTCACTACTGGGTATCTACCCAGAGGAAAAGAAGTCATTATAAAAAAAGATACTTGCACACCCATATTTGTAGCAGCACAGTTTGCAATTGCAAAAATTTGGAACCAACCCAAATTTCCATCAATCAATGAGTGGATAAAGAAACTGTGATGTATATGTATATGACGGAATACTACTCAGTCATAAAAATGAATGAATGAATGACATTCCCAGCAACCTGGATGAGATTAGAGACTATTATTCTAAGTGAAGTAAGTCAGGAATGGAAAACCAAACACTGTATGTTCCCACTCAGAAGTGGAAACTAAGGTATGAGGATGCAAAGGCACAAGAATGACACAATGGGCTTTTGGGACTCAGGAGGAAAGGGTGGGAAGAGGGTGAGGGATAAAAGACTGCAAGTTGGGTGTAGTGGATATTGCTGAGGTGATGAGTGCACCAAAATCTCACAAATCACCACGAAAGAACTTACTCATGTAACCAAATACCACCTGTTTCCAATAACCTATGGAAATTTTTTAAAGAATGTCCTGGATAGCATCATCTTTCAATAAAATGATTTTTTAAAATCTACATTGAAAATTCTGTTGTTTAGCATAGCAGCCTTTAACAATTATCTTAGCTAGAGCTTTTGGACAACTTTTTGTAGCTTCTACATTGGAGTTTGCTGCTTCACTGTGCACTTTTATGTTATGAAGCTGACTTAATTCCTTAAACCCCATGAACCAACCTCTGCTAGCTTCCAACTTTTCTTCTGCAACGTCCTTATCTCTCTTAAACCTGCATAGAATTGAAGAAAGTTAGAGCCTTGCTCTGGATTTGGCTTTGGCTTAATGAAATGTTGTGGGTCATTTGGTCTTCTATTCAGACCACTAAAACTTTCTTCATGTAAGCAATGCTCTTTTATTTGTATCATGCATATATTTCACTGGAACAGTATTTTTAATTTCCTTCAAAGAACTTTTCCTTAGCATTCATGGCTTAGCCATTTGTTTGGCAAAAGAGGCCTAGCTTTCAGTTGGTTTCAATTTTCAATATGCCTACCTCATAAAGCTCAATAATTTCTAGCTTTTGATTTAAAGTGAGAAACATGCAACTCTTTTTTTGAAATGGATGCTTAAAGGCTATTGTATGGTTATTGATTGGCATAATTTTAATATTGTTGTGGCCTAGGGAATAGGGAAGAGAGGTAGAGACATGGGGCAATAGCTCATTACAGGGAGCAGGAGAACACACACAGCAATTAAGTTCACCAACTTATATGGGAGGGCAGTTTGTGGCATCCTAAAACTGTTAACAATAATAACATCATAAATCACTGATCACAAATCACTATAATACATATAATAATAATGAAAAAGTTTGAAACATGGCAAGAATTAACAAAAAGTGACAAACAAACATGAGTGCACAGTGCTGGAAAAATGGCACCAAAATAGACCTCCTTGTGCTAAGGTTTCCACTAACCTTCATTTGTAAAAGGCAATACCTGAGAAGCACAGTAAAGCTTAATAAATGTGAGATATGCTTGTATTTTTATGGTTTTTTTTTAAAACAAACAATGGTTTTGCTGCAAAATACTTGGTCTTATATTACTAAACTAAAAGTTTACCACAATACAAAAATATGAAAACTACATTATAATGGGTTTCAGGACAACAATACAACAATAATTGCACAAAGGCATGACATATGAATCTGTTGTTTGGATGTCACTCATTGGCAAGAGTAACAGTAACCAAATGAAGGAAAGAGAGCAGGATTTACTGTGCCTACTCATCTTAGTAGAAGTGCTTCCCTAAGTGTAGACAAAGTCACTAAAAGCTGAAAATTATTTCCCCCATAACAGGGGAGTTTGAAAGTCTCCACCAAGAGATAAGCAAAAAAATGACACACAATAGTTCTGTGGTGACTGAAGACATCAACGAATGGCTTCAAGTCAGCAATTAAATTTTATCAAAAATTATCATTACTGTAGATTAATGAAATACCATTAATAGCATGGTTTGAGAATGTGCATCTGTTCTCAATAAACGTAATAAAATAAATGAAGGTACATAGACAGTGGTATTGCTTTTGAGTTTTTAAGGGCACAGAGTAGCAAATAATGGTAGTTTTTATTAGACTTTCCCTCTTGCTGATAATAATTATGAACCCTGGACAATAACATTAAAAATTTGAAAACATTTGAAGACACTAGAAAGTGAACAAAATTAGGACACAACTTGAGAGTAGTTATTCCTTGAAAGAAGGGAAGGCACATGGAAATGATCGTGTTTGTATGACTTTTCACCTGATGACAATACAGCATCTTTTCAGTAACAGGAACCTATTGCTACAGAAAACAACCCAATTAAACCCAATAAAAAACAACCCAAATTCTATCAATTAACATAACACATTCACACTCAGTGGTTATTATCTTATAGATGTTCAACTTTTAATAAAATACTACAGGGCATGCCAAAGGAAAGAAAACACAAGAAATTAAAAGAAAAAGCAAATATTAGAACCAAACTTAAATATAGCACACGTGTTGGAATTATCAGACAGAAAATATAAAACTCTAATATGTTAAGAGTTCTCATGGCAAAAGTACCTAACATGCAATATTAGATGAGTAATGTAAGTAGAGAAAGGTAATTTTACATCCAATAAACAATCAGAAGAAATGTTCCAATTAAAAAAAACACTAATAGAAATGAAGCATTTGAAGAGGTCATGATTAGACTACACACATCTTACAAATGAGTAATTGAGCTTGAATATAGGTGAATAAAGAATTCACAAGCTTAAATTCAAAGAAGAAAATAAGTAGGAAATGCAAAATGGAAAATTCAAGAATAAAATAATTTATAAAGCTATAGTTTATGCTTATTTGAATACCAGAAAGAGAGGACTTAGCAGAAGGAATATCTGAAGTAATAGTGCCAGAGAATGTTCCAAAATTCACAGCAGACTCCAAGCCATAGATCCAGGAAACCTCAAATAACATCACACAAGATAAATGGCCAAAAAATTACAAGCCTTGTCATATTCAAACTGCAGGAATCCAAAAAAAAAAAAAAAAAAAAAGTCTGGAAAGCTGTGGATGAGAACCGTATCTAGAGAAGAAAGATAAGAATTACAAAGAACTTCTCATCAGAAACCATGAAGGAATAGAGACAGGAATAAAATATTTAATGTTTAACATTTTGAAAGAAAACGAATTTACCAACCTAGACTCCTGTATCTAGTAAAATTATCTGTATGAACTTAAGGAGAATTAAAGGCTCTTAACAAACAAAACGTGATACTAACCATTTTAACAGGTATGAGGTAATATCAAGGGTTTATTTGCATTTTTTTTCTGGTGATTAGTGGTGTTTAGAATTTTTTCATACATCTTTTGGCCATTTGTATCTTTTTTTGAGCAATTTCTATTCATTTCCTTTGCCGTTTTTTAATCAGCTTTTTTGTTATTAATGTATTTAAGCTCCTTATATGTATATATTTAATATTAGCTCCTTAACAGGTATATGGTTGGCAAATACTTTCTCCCAATCTGTGGGTTACCTCTCCACTCTGTCAGTTGTTTCCTTTGCTGTGTAGAAGCTTTTTATTTGTTGCAATTTCATTTGTCTTTTTTTGTTGTGGTTTTCTAAGCCTTTAAGGTTATATCCAAGAAATCATTGTCTGGGCCAATGGCTATTATTGAAAAGATGGAAGATAAGTTTGGGTGATGACATGGAGAAAAGAGTTGAGAATTTCTGCATCTATATTTATGAGATACAAAAATGTGCTGTTGGCAGAAATGTAAATTTATATAGTCATTATGAAAATTAGTGTGGAAGCCTCTCAAAAAACTAAAAATAGAATTACAATATGATCCAGAAATTCCACTTTTGAGTATACATTCAAAGGAACTAAAATCATTATTATTAAAGAGTTATCCTCTCATGTTTATTGCAGCATTGTACACCATCGCCAAGATATAGAAGAAATACTAGATGTCCATTGATGGATAAATGGATAAAGAAAAAGCGGTACATACACACAATATATTATTATGCAGCCATAAAAAAACTGTATTTTTTGTGACAACATGGAAGAACATGGAAGACATTATGCTAAATGAAATGAGCCAGGCAAAGAAAGACAAATACTATATGATTTTACTTATACGTGAAATGTGAAAAAGATGAATTCATAAAAGTAGAAAAAAGAATTGTGGTCACCAGAGGTTAGGGGTGGGGAAGAACGTAAAAGGGAGATGTTGGTCAAAGGGTGCAAAATTTCAATTATACAGGAGGAATAAATGCTAGTAATGGATTGCTCTATACAGTGACTTTAGTTAATAACATGGTATCGTATATTTAAAATTACTAAAACAGTAGATTTTAAATGTTCTCATCACAAAAAATAAGTATGTGAAGTGATGGACATATTATTTAACTTGATTTAATCATTCCACAATGCATACATTATTACATGACATTGCACACATAAATATGTACAAGTAGTATTTGTCATTTTAAAAAATGAGAAACTTTATCACCATCAGACTCATCTTTAATGAAAGAAAGTTTTTAGAAAGATAAAAAGTCATGTAGGTTGGAAACTCAGATCTACATAACAAAAAAGAGTGATTAAAAAGAAATAGTGTGGGGGGAAATAGGGGAGGGATGGTAGGGGGTGGGGAGCTGGGGAGAGATAGCATGGGGAGAGATGCCAGAGGTAGGTGATGGGGAGGAAGGCAGCAAATCACACTGCCATGTGTGTACCTATGCAACAATCTTGCATGTTCTTCGCATGTACCCCAAAACCTAAAATGCAATAAAATAAATAAAGGGAAAAAAAAAAAAAGAAATAGTGAAAGTAAAATAATACATTTGCGTTTTTAATTGATCTAAAACGTTAACGGTTCGTTTATAGTAATAATAGCAACAATGTGTTAGATTAGTACAGGTTACAGATGTCTTAGTCAGTCTGGCTGCCATTATAAAGATTCCACAGTCTGGGTGACTTACAAAATAGAAAAACTATGCCTAACATTTCTAAAGGCTGGAAAACCGAAGTCAAAGCACTGTCAGACTTGGTGCCTAGCAAGGGCCCCTCTTCCTGGATTTAGACCCCTATCTTTGTCTTATATCACACAGTAGAAAAAGGGAAACACTAAGGATGAATAAATGTAAGTGACAACAATGTCAGAAGTATTTGGAATGCTTTATTATAAGGCACCTGCACGGCATATAAATTGATATAATGTTATGTAATAAAATTGAAAGAAAAAATGGATAAATTTACTTTAAATGTAAATTTCAATCTTTTTTCCCCAGTAACTGACAGATCATGTAGACTGAAAGCCAGTAATAATACAGATGATCTGAACTACATTACTGATTTCAAGCT
Organism: Sapajus apella; assembly: GCF_009761245.1. NCBI lineage: Eukaryota > Metazoa > Chordata > Mammalia > Primates > Cebidae > Sapajus > Sapajus apella. The sequence continues at coordinate 1,708,346 of NW_022437060.1, forward strand.
CACATGAAACCTTCACCAAGATAGACAACATTCAAAGTCAACACCTTAGCAACTTTTAAAAACAGAAATCATACATAATATGTTAGACTTCAATGCAATTAAATTGGAAACCAGTAAAACAAAGATAGTTGAAAAATACCTAAACATTTTTCTAAATAACAGGTGGGTCAAAGAATAAGTCTCAAGAAAAGTAAAAAATATGTATATTTTGCACAAAATAAAAATAAAAGTCCAACATCAAAAATTCATGAAATTAAGATCAAACAGTATGGTTTAGAGAAATGTATGGTATTAAATATCAGTGTTAGAAAAGGAAACACAAATATTTGACTCAATAACCTAATCTTCCTTCTTAGTACATTAGAGAAACAAGAGCAATTCAAAGCCAAACAACCAGGAAAAAATGAATAAAAAATAGAGCATAAATCTATGAAATTGAAGACAGAAAAACAATAAATAAGAACATAAAACCTGGTTATATGAACACATTAATAAAATGGATAAAACTTCAGTCAGGCGAATGAAGTAAACGAGAAGACATGAATTTTCCATATCAGAAACAAAAGTTAGGTTCATCACTACTAATCTCATGAAATTAAAACAATAATGAAATATACTGTAAACAACTCTATGCCACACATTGGATAACTTGGACAAATCCTTGAAAGAAACACAGTAGCATACTCACACAAGATAAATAGATCATTCTACGTATGTTAAAGAAATTAGTCATGATTAACACTTTTTTAAAACAGAAAGTACCCAGCCCAGGTGGTTCTACTGGTGAATTATAGCAAAGATTTCAAGAAGAATAATGCCAGTTCTTCACAGTATCATCCAATAAATAGAAGCAACAGAAACACGTACTTATTGTTTCCATGAGATCAGCATTACTGTAATGTCAGAACCATTAAAAAAGATCACATGGAGAAAATATATATATATATCTCATAAATATAGATGCACAAATCCTCAAAAAAATTAGCAAATTGAGCCCAATAATGTCTAAAAGGAATCACACTCTATTACAGATTTAGATTCATTGTAGTCATGCAAAGCAGATTCAACAATTGAAAATCAATCTTATCTATCACATCAACCAGCTAAAGAATAAAAATGTGATCAATTGGAAGAGAAAGAACACTTGATGAAATCCAATAGCCATTTATGATTTTTATGTCTCTCTGTAAACTATGAGTAAAAGGGAAATACATTTAACTTGATGAATAACATCTCAAAAAATCAACAGTTACATCATACTTACTGGTGAGAAAACAAACTCCACCTCCCTTCCTCTAATATAAAAAAGGAAAAATATCCCTTTCACCATCCTATTTATTACTATACCAAAGCTCAAACTACTGTAACAAATCAGGAAAATGAAATAAAATGTATACTACAGAGAAAGGAAGAAATAAACCTGCCCTTATTTTAGATGACATTAAAGAAAAATCCAAAGAATCAACAGCAGCAAAAACAAAAAATTTCTCAACACTTTTAAAAGATACTATAACCAAGCTGCAGAATATACGTTAATATACAATGGTCAGTCACTTTTGTATAAACCAAAAATAAAATATTAGAACTAAAATTTTGAAATGCAATACTCTTTATATATTTCCCTCCCCAAAAATAAACGCTTAAGTGTAAATTTTCAGGGAAAAAAAAAGTATCAGATCTACACACAGAAAAAAATATATAAAACATTCATAAAACAAATCAAAGAGAATATAAACAGATGAATATATAACAAATGGAATTATGTTTATGAATTGAAAAACTGTCATCAAAATATCAATTCTTCCTATCCTAATCTATAGATTCAACGCTATTTCAATCAAAATACTAGCAAACTATTTTGTAGATATTAAGAAAAATGTTCAAAAATTTCATATGAGAAGCAAAAGACCTAGAATATTCACCACAATTCTAAAAAATAAAAACAAAAAGTTGGAAAACTCAAATCTATATCCAGGTTGACTACAATACTAGAAGGGACACATAGACCTAGGGCACAGAATCGAGAGCTCAAAAATAGATCTACAACAGTATGAATCATTGATCTTTGGGTAGAGTCTGGTGGCTCACACCTTTAATCCAGAACTTTGGGAGGCTGAGGTGGGCAGATCACTTGAGGCCAGGATTTTGAGACCAACATGGTCAACAGGGCAAAACCCCATCTCTACTAAAAATACAAAAATTAGTTGGGCATGGTGGCAGCTATTGGGAAGACTGAGGGAGGAGAACCGCTTGAACTTAGGAAGCAGAGGTTGCAGCGAGCCAAGATTGTGCTATTGCACTCCAGCCTGATTGACAGAGCTAGACTTCATCTCAAAAAGAATAAGTAAATAATCGATCTTTGATAAAGGAACTAGGAAATTCTATGAAGAAAGATAGCATTTTCAAAAGATGTTGTAACAATTGGACACTCGTATGCAAAAATACAAACCCAGGCACAGACCTTAAGCCTTTCACAAAAATTGCCTCAAAACCTATAAATCTAAATGTAAAATGTAAAGAAACAAAACTTCTGGAAGACAGTATAGTAGGAAATTTATCTTTGGGTTGGTGACAATTTTTAGATGCAGCACTGAAAACCTAATCCATAAATCAAAATTGATTTGGGCCTTATTAAAAACGTTTCCTCTGTGAGATAATCTAAGAAAAACAAAAGCCAAGCCACAAAACACAAGTCTGATGCAAAAAAATTTACAAAAATAACACAAATACACAACCAAACAACAAGAAAGCAAACAGCCCAGTTTTTAAAATGAGCAAATGATCTGAACAGACACCTTACTGAAGAATATATACGGATGGCAAATAAACGTATGAAAAAAGATTCAACATGATTTTTCTTTCAGGATATGCACATTAGAACAATGAAATATAACTGTGCACCTATCAGAATGAAAAGATTTAAAATTTGTCATTGCCAATTGCTGGTGAGAATGTGGAGGAACAGCAACACTCATTAATTGTGAGTGAGAATTCAAAATGGTACAGTAACTTTGGAAGACAGCTGAGCAGTTAATAAGTTACAAAGGTATGAGCATTGTCTTACCGTATCATCCAACAATAGTGCTTCTAGATATTTACCCTACTAATTTGAAAAATTATGTTTATATAAAAAGCTGCATGTGAATGTTCCCAGCAGCTGCATTCTCAATCACCCAAAACTGGAACCCACCAAGATGTGCTTTAATAGGCAAATGGGTAAACACATTGTGGTACATCCATGTAATGGAATATTATTCAGCATAAACAGAAATGAACTTGCAACTCATGCAAAGGTGCGAATTAATCTTTCACGCGTAGTGCTAAGTGAAAGAAGCTAGTCTGAAAAGGCTATCTACTGTGTGATTAAACTACATACCATTCTGGGAAAGGCAAATTCCTGTGATTCTTAATGGTTCAGGAGAGAGAAGAAAGCTTGAAGAGGTAAAGGGCAGGGAATATTTTAGGGTTGTAGATAGATGCACGATGCTCTTTGTTTGTCAAAACACAGACTTTGAGCCTCAAAATGTGCAACTATGTAAAACCTCATTCAGGAGACTGTGGGGAACCAGGATAGAATGTGGAACATGATAAAAGCAATCTAACAGTATTTCAAATGTATGTACCTAACTAACTAAAGAGGGTGGAGGGTAAAGGGGCTGACCTAAGTAACTGTGCAAATAAGTGGAGTCTGTAAGACTAAAAGAAACTTTACATAAGTGCTATATTCTAGTTGAGAGAGTTATTTACCAGAGTGGTGTAACTTAACACTTCTATTCAAGTATGCTGGAACTGAAAGTGCAGATGTATAGATGGTGGTTGCTGGGAGCCATCTGGAGTCTTCTCAGTGTTGGAGTGGGAGGTTACAGAGAAGGAATGAAGGAGATTAGAATGATCCATGCAGTTAGGGGTTTGAATTGGAGACATCAGTAAGAACCCATGGTTACTTTACTACAGATGTAGGTGATCACATAAACATGTATACATATGTGTATATACACTTAGTTAGCATATAAACATATATTTCTTGCTCTGTCAGGTAAGAAGGCCTAGAAGCAATAATATTCCAGTATCATTAAGCACATTTAGTGCCGATATCTTGGTTTGCATTACAATTCTTCAATAAAAGAAACAGGCTTCTTTAGAGAAATGGCTGATTCAGGGGCTGAGGCATGAAATAGAAAACATAATATGAGCCTGAAGCATTTTGTAGTGCCAAAAAGTAAGAAAGTGCTAAAAGAGAAACAGAGACAGAGAGAAAGACAGAGAGAGACAGAGAGACAGAGAAGGAGAGATAGGTTTATGACACGAGAACTCTGGTGAAAGTTGGAACAAGCAGTCAAATACATGTCAAAGTTTTGGATTAGTCTACATTGACTTAATAATTTAATAAATCATTAAATACATAAATATTAGGAAGAACAAGACACATCTTCTGAGCAGAAGAATTGCAAATAATTTACTTAGATATCTTGCCCTGAAGTAGCTAGAGGTTGCCTCCCTCTGTTTAAGTATGTGGAGGGCATAGCGACTTTCTTTTGAAAGAGTATGAAAACAGAAAGAAAAAACAGTAAATTTATAGTTAAGGAATCTAAGCAATAATATCTCAGCCACGTATTCAAACACTAACATGTTGAGAGTGTGTGCTGTTGATGTGATGCAATGAAAATGATAATTTACCTCTGTGGTTTTCCTGCCAAATATCCAGAACTCAAGTCTACTTGTGAGCACACAACAAAAAAATTCCAGTTGGAAAAACACACCTTAAACTTCATATGGAACCAAAAGAGAGCCCACATAGCCAAGATAATCCTAAGCAAAAAGAACAAAGCTGGAGACATCATACTATCTGACTTCAAACTATACTACAAGATATAGTAATCAAAACAGCATGGCACTGGTACCAAAACAGAAATATAGGCCAATGGAACAGAACAGAGGTAAGGCCAAACATCTACAACCATCTGGTCTTTGACAAATCTGACAAAAACAAACAATGGGGAAAGGATTCTCTATTTAATAAATGGTGTTGGGAAAATTGGCTAGCCATATGCAGAAAGCTGGAAAAACTGGATCCCTTCCTTACATCTTATACAAAAATTAACTCCAGATGGATTAAAGATTTAAACATAAGACCTAACACCACAAAAACCCTAGAAGAAAACCTAGGCAAAACCATTCAGGACATAGGCATGGGCAAGGAATTCATGACTAAAACACCGAAAGCAATGGCAACAAAAGCCAAAATAGACAAATGAGATCTAATTAAAGAGCTTCTGCGAAGCAAAACAAACAATCATTAAAGTGAACCAGCAACCAACAGAATGGGAAAAAATTTTTGCAATCTACTCATTTAACAAAGAGCTAATAACCAGAATCTATAATGATATGAAAAGAAACTTCTCAAAAGAAGACATTTATGTAGCCAATAAACATATGAAGAAAAGCTCACCAATATTGGTAATAAATCAAAACGTCACTGAGATACCATCTCACGCCAGTTAGAATGGCGATCATTAAAAAATCAGAGACAACACATGCTAGAGATGATGTGGAGAAATAGGAATGGTTTTACACTATGGTGGGAGTGTAAATTAGTTCAACCATTATGGAAGACACTGTGGTAATTCCTCAGGGATCTAGAAATAGAAATACCATTTGACCAAACAATCCCATTACTGGGTGTATAACTAAAGGATTGTAAAACATTCAGTTATAGAGACACATGCATATTGTGGCACTGTTTACAATAGCAAAGACTTGGAACCAACCCATATGTCCATCAATGATAGACATATACACCATGGGTTACTATGCAGCCATAAAAAAGGATGAGTTCATGTCCTTTGCAGGGACATGGGTGAAGATGGAAACCATCATTATCAGCAAACTGACACAAGAACAGAAAACCAAACACTGTATGTTCTCACTCATAAGTGGCTGTTGAACAATGAGAACACATGGACACAGGGAAGGGAACATCACACACTGGGGCTTTACGGGGGGGGGGGGGGGGGGGCTGGGGGAGGGATAGCGTGGTGTGAGGGTATTGGGAGGGCCAATATTAGGAGAAATACCTAATGTAGATGACGGAGGGATGGCTGCAGCAAACCACCATGGCACGTATTTACCTATGTAACAAACCTGCACGTTCTGCCCGTGTATCCCAGAATGTAAAGCATAATAATAAAAGAGCCAGAATAAAAAAAGTTCCAATTGAGGGACATTCTATAAAACATTTGACAAGAATTTCTCAAAATCATCAAGGTAATTCAAAAGTAGAAAGGTCTAAGAAAATTTCTTAGCAAAGAGGTGCCTAAGAAACATGGTGACTAAAGGTTATGAATAATCCTAGATAAGATCCTGGAAGAGTAAAAGGATAGCAGCTGAAAACTCAGGACACTTTAATAAAGCATGGGCATTAATTATGTCACTATTGGCTTATGAATTTTAACAAATACAGGATGAAAGATATTAGCAAGAAAGGATATGAGCAATCTCAGTATTATACATATATATATATACACACACATATATATGTATATATATGTATATATATGTGTATATATATTTATATTTATATATATATATATATATATATATATATATATATAGAGAGAGAGAGAGAGAGAGAGAAAAAGAGAGAGTATCACAGTCTCGTACGCTCTTTCGTGCAGTGGCACAATCTCAGCTCACTGCAACCTCCACCTCCAGGGTTCAAGTGATTCTCCTGCCTCAGCCTCTCAAGTAGCTGGGATTGCAGGCCCTCACGCCACCATGTCCCGCTAATTTTTATATTTTCAGTAGAGACAGGATTTCACCATGCTGGCCAGGCTGTTCTTGAACTCCTGACCTCAGGTGATCCACCTGCCTTTGCCTCCCAAAGTGCTGGGATTACAGGTGTGAGCACTGTTCCCAGCCCTACAATATTTCTTTAAATCTAAAATTGTCCTGTTACCAACAGTGAATCTGTACAGGTCTAAAGCAACCTCAATTGTCTTCTTAGAAGAAAGAATTCAATTGAGGGAGCATAGGGCACTCAGAGAGACCACGGCAACTTTTAGGGCAGGAGTAAAAGTTTATTAAAAAGTTTTAGGGCAGAAATAAAAAGCAGCACACTTGGAGAGGCTAAGCAGTGACTTGAGAGAATCAAGTGCACTGTTTGACCTTTGACTTGGGGTTTATATGTTGGCATACTTGAGGAGTCTTGCGTCCCTTCCCTGCTGATTCTTCCTTTGGGGTGGGCTGTCGCAGGAGCAGTGCCTGTCAGCACTTGGGAGGGGCTGCATGCGCAGTGTGTTTAGTAGAGCTGTATACATGCTTCCTTGAGGTGTTCTTCCCTTCCCAGTCAAATGTCCCAGGGCAGTCATACACCAGTTAAACTCTGCCATTCTGCCTCTTAGTGCACATATGCGAGCGGACTCGCCCAACTCCTGAGATGTTATTGGGAAGCTGCTGATCACTAGTTTCAAGTGTTTCTGTTTATTGGGAGACTGTCTTTCCCTGGCACTGGCTGTGACCAATTATAAATTTGAGAGAGACAATGCAACATCTGCACTGTGCGGACCATCATTTGATGGTCGCCTGACATACTGGTGGATGAGGGTGGGGGCCCTCTCCTGCCCTGCTCATGTCTGACTAGCTACCTACTGTAGCAGTCCTAAAATAGTTCAAAATTATTGAGTGGCCACATTCATTCAGGCACTATGGAGGGCAAGCAGATCAAGTGATGGGTAAAGCAGGTGACATTCTTACCCCCTTGAGTTCATATGCTGGAGAAAGAACAAATAAAAATGTAAGTGAATAAGAATGATAATTTTATGTAACATAAAACTATGATAAGAGAATAAATTTGTAAAATAAAAACTGACTTTGTGAGGCACAGTAGATGATGAGGGAGATAGGAGTTTAACAAGGTCATCAGCAGGGCTAATTTCAGCCTTGAACACTGCAAAGTCTGTGGGCCATTTACATACAATAATCAAAATAAAACAGTAACTTTAAATGAGGGTACATTTTTTCAGTTTTTATCTTCTTTGACAACTATTTAAAAAAGAAAACACACACACACACACACACACACACACACACACACACACACACACACACACTAAAAACCCAACCTGCTGCAGCCCCAAAAACACATTTATTCTGGGCATCAGGAAACTATATCTGAACTCAGATCTGGAGGTAAGAAAGGATCAGATATTTCAGAAGGAAGGAAAGGATTCTTAAAGAAAGATGGATGGAAGAATCAAAATAACAACAGCTACAACAATCACAACAATATTAACTAAGCAATACTTAGCACTTAGTAAGTGTTGTGTGGTTCTAATTTTTTCACATGTAGAATCCATTTGATTATTTCAGTAGTCCTATGTGATAAGCAGTATTATGCACACCAATTTTAAAAGTGAAAAAAAATTGAGGTCCAGAAACACTGACTTATTGGCCTCAAAAGGGTAGGAATCAGGTAATCTGTCTCTAGAATACAAAGCCTTAACCATATTTCTACACTGGAGTACACTGACTGGAGTACTCATTTGTTGAGTGCTCAGCATTTGCGAGGTAATGCTCTTGGTGCTTACTCTATATTAACTTGTTTCACTATTGCTATATTACAGGAGTTTGGTACTTATAAGTACCCCTGTTTCAGAGATGAAAAATTAAAGTTGTTTCTAGCCTAAGCAGTTTGGTTCCATCCATGATCTTGGCCGTGTAGACACTGAGGCGGGGATGTGTTTAGAACATTTCGAGGATATAATTGAGCTAGGATTGATAGCACCAGATTGGAATGAAAGTTTTTTACTTGATTCTATTATTTGATTTTCTGAGTTTTTAAAAAATCATTTTATCTGTAGAAATACTTTTTGTCATATTCATCGTGGGTTTTTCATTAGTATTTTCTTATTCTTTGAGTTGAATGCACAGTTGAAATCTCTTATTTTTACATTAGCACATAACTTAATACATACGACACAGATTTTTTTTCCCTTTGTTTTGGACCATGAACTTTATAATGATTTCTAAGAGCATTGAGGTTGATGGTATGTACCGCTCATGAAAAACCATTTCTTATTACTAGTTATACAGGCTAGACTTAACACTTTCACTGCTGTAGTGGGATGTTATTTCCAGTTACAATGCATATATGTGTTCATGATTTTCTCCACTTGTAGTTTACAAGTTCCTTTATGGAAAACACAGTCTTGCACATTAAATATTTTCAGTACCAAGAACTGTACTAAGTAAGAAGTAGATATTTAATATATGAGTGTTGAAATGTCAACATTTTAAAAATAAAATACTGAATATTATTATATATTTAGTTATATCTACTTCTTTAGGAAATTTCCTATACTTCTTGAGACATTTTATTCCCAGGCAGGTTGTGGGAGATAGGAAGTGGTGAAATTAATAAAAGCAAAATCTCAAAACAAGTAACTTTCTTATTGATAAACAACATATAAAATATCAAGCAGTTATATTTTTAGAAAGTGATAAAACATCAGAAAAAGTCTGAGGATTGTAGATCCAAAAGTCTTTTATTGTCTTGTGTACTGCACTGTATTTTTTAGAATCCCAAGAGATTATGGGGTATCTTGGATTTACCATTATGTAAGCATCAAATCCCAAAAGTTCTTAACATTTCTTCATCTCAGATAACCCAAAACATACTTCAGTGCTTGTGTGACTCTATGGAATTCAAATTCCACATTCTAAAAAACAAACAAACAAACAAACAACACTCAAGCTTAAACAACAATATTGTGTTCATGATATTTAGTTTTTTAATTCCTTAGGAGAGTGGAGTTTGTGTGTTATAAATTTATTGCCTAAAACTAGCAAAAGTGTTTTATCCTAATTAGAAGACATATCTGTTTGCCTTTGAAATGGTAATAAAAAATAAAGGTATTACTGCAATTGCAGAGAATTTAAATTTTCAATCAAAATATTTATACATATAAACTCTCGGAACTTTAAGGATTTTAGAATTGGCCATTATCTAAAAACTTCCACAAAATTCTGAAGTTAATTTACTAGAATTTTAAATTTATGTTGTACATGTAAGAAAGAACAGAAATGATGGCATTGTACTTAACAAGGAAAGAAATTAATCAAATATAATAATAAGGTGTATTAAGAGCTTAGTGGGCATTGTGGTTAAGCCACATGAAGTAATAGCAATGTCATTTGGGAAACTGAACTCAGATGGCCACCTGACTGGTCTAAAGATAATCCTAATGACAATATTTGGTTCACAAATAAACATTTGCCTAAATTCTAGCCAATTAAATTCCATGCAAATTTGCTACAAGATCTGAGGAAACATAATCTTTGTTCACTAAAGAAAGACTAAATGGGCTGGGCGTGGGGGCTTATGCCTGTAATTCCAGTATTTTGGGAGGCTGAAGTGGGGAATCGCTTGAGGTCAGGAGTTCAAAGCCAGCCTGGCCAACATGGTGAAACTCCATCTCTACTGAAATACAAAAATTAGCGAGATGTAGTGTTGGGTGCCTGTAATCCCAGCTACTTGGGAAGCTGAGGCAGGAGAGGTGGAGGTAGCAGTGAGCCGAGATTGTGCCACTGCACTCCAGCCTGGGCAACAGAGCGAGATTACATTTCAAAAATAAAAAAGACTAAATGAACACAGATTTTACTTCCCTTATGATTAAAAAAAAAAAAAAAAGGAAGCAATATTCTTAAAACTTATCCATTAACAAAAGAGGAACAAGTTTTGAGGTATAGCCAACAATGTGGACTGCAGAACAGAAGTAGAAAAAGAATTCACAATGGATCTGGAACCTGTGTTAACCCTAGGCCTCCTACCATGTGCACTAATGAGTTACATAATTGTGTAAGGTAGGGTGGAACAGGCTATCTATTATTTAAAGCCAAACATTTTAGGTACTCCAGAGAGTTCTAGAAATAGCACCGTTAGAGCTGTTTTCTGACATCCAACCTGCAAGCTATGATATTACAAGCTCTGCTCACAGACGATGTTTCATAAGGGCAAGCGATAAAAAAAAATGACTCACCATCTTCACATGTGCTCTTGTCCTTTTCCCCTGAGATATACATCTCAACTTTCCCATGTACTTTCATCACTTTCCAGAAGTGAAAGGATGTAGAAAGAAAGTCTAATTATATTTTTCTTCCTCAATTGCTTAGATAAAAGAGAAAGAGAACAAGAGGGCAAAATGGAAAGGGCAGATTTAGGCATTTGCACAGGAAACTGTCAAGAAGCATGGCAAAAAGCAGTTTCTCTCCTCTGGTTCTGTCATCACTTGAGTCCTCGAAATTCAGCACTTACAGTCACTTTCTAAAGCACTGTCTCTCTACATAATGCATTAAATCAACTAGCCCTTTTTAACTGTATGTTCTACATTAGTTGCTTTAGGGCTAACAAAAAATGTGCAAGGGCAATCCCTATTCGTGGAAGCATTGCAAACTGAACTGTGGTGAGTACTACATACATGCAACAAGAGGAGAACCTCAAGGTAGAGAATTGAAATTTATTGAGCGCTGCATTTAGGTGAAGGTCACTATTTTTACATGGCAGATATAATATAAAATTCATCCTGACTATCTAAAGTTTGTGCTATTATCCCCATTTTGTAACTGTGGAAGTGGGAGCTTCCAATATGAAACAATTTGTCGAATTAACACATTTTATGAAAGAGCTGATACTTAACGTTACTTTTGGAGGCAGGGATAAAAAACACAAAGAAGCACATGAAAGGCATAAAGAAAAATACATAATTGAATCAAGAATATAGATTGAGTATAAAATTCTGTATATCTTTTGGTTACAAAAGTCTGTTGAGCAAGTGAAAACATGATACCTAATGTTCTAAAAAACAAAAAGGATGCCATTAGCAAAGCAAAATATTGAGGCCTTTTCGAATCTTAAAAAACACTTGTAAATCAGTCAGCACAATACGAAGTCCACCACTTGTAGGTGATGACTGCATCATTCTTATGGAGCCTAAGCTCATGGTCAGTAGAGGTGAGAGCAGAAACACCCCTAAGGCAATGCTCAGAACGGTGACAAGGGGCCAGTAGAAGGTACATTTACCCTCCATAGAGAGCCAGGGCTATAGCTCCATGCAAATCATAAAATAACTCATATGTACGGACCATATACTGATACGACAAACAACAGGTAATTTTCACTTATAAGTATAGCTTTTCCACCCTACTCCTTAACCCAGCAGAAGTCATCATATATAATCACAGCTTGTACCTACAATAATGAGAGAAGAGGATCACAGAACACAAAGGTAACCAATCATACTCCAAAACAACCAACATTTGTAGAAACTAAAATCAAGACAAAAGAAAAATTACTGGAAGAATTGTCAGGAGAAGAAAATGAGTCGATAGATCAAAGAAAGACATTTAAAAATAAAAAAAATGTTTTATCCTCAGACAGATTAAATAGAATACTGTATCATACATGGACAGTGATGCAAAAGAATCAGAAATCTTGTTGTTTGAGACTTAGTCACATAAATGAAATACACGGATTAAAGAAAATAGTTGAAATATGCTTCATCTTTAGACTCTTTCAGAACATGGCAAAAAAGGTCAAACATTATTTGTGAGAGATAATTCAATAGATAACTACAGAAACAGAAATTTTAACCGAGAAAATATTTTCAAGTTAAATAAAAGACTTCGGTCATCAGATGATGAAAGCTGCCACTTTATAGTACAGGATAGTATTTCCATAAAAAGACCAATAACTAGGCATAGTATGATGAAATTTTGAAAAATTGAGGGCAAGGAAAAAATATAAAAACTTCCAAAAGAAAATAAGTGATGCTATTTTGTAAAAATACAATAAGGCAATAACTTCAAAATGTAGACCAAAATTACTGAATGAAATATAATCTCATATCCAGCAACATTAGCATTAAAGTTTAAAAAAATAAGTAAAATATAAGCAGTCAGAAAATACCTCACAGTCAGACCCTCTATAAATAGGTGACTCAAAAATTTGAGAACGCACAATAAAAAGTACAATTGTGGAAAATATAAAATATTGCAATAATTAAAAAAAAAGCTACATGGTTTATTATTTACTTCAGAAACAATAGATTTCAAGTCAATTTTAAATAGGAGAAATAGGATTATTTTCCATCTAAGCCAAGAAAAAAACAAACCTGGAGGCATCATGCTACCTAACTTCAAACTATACTACAAGACTACAGTAGTTAAAACAGCATGGTACTGGTTTAAAAAAAAAAAAAAAAAAAAAAAAAAAAACAGAGACAGAGATATGGACCAATGGATCACAACAGAGGACTCAGAAGTAATGCCACACATCTAAGACCATCTGATCTTGACGAACCTGTCAAAAACAAGCAGTGAAAAAAAAATTCCCTATTTAATACATGGTCTTGGGAAAATTGGTTAGCCATATACAGAAAACTGAAAAACTGGATCCCTTCCTTACACCTTATGCAAAAATTAACTCCAGATGAATTAAAGATTTAAACATAAGACCAAACACTATAAAAACCCTAGGAGAAAACCTAGGCAATTCCATTCAGGTCATAGGCATGGGCAAGGAATTCATGATGAAAACACCAAAAGCAATGGCAACAAAAGCCAAAATACACAAATGGGATCTAATTTAACTTAAGAGGTTGTGCACAGCAAAAGAAACTATCATTAGAGTGAACCAACAACCAACAGAATGGTAAAAAAATTTTGCAATTTACCCATCTGACAAAGAGCTAATAACCAGAATTTACAAAGAACTAAAAAAAATTTACAAGAAAAAATCAAACAACCCCATCAAAAAGTGAGCAAAGAATATGAACACACACTCCTCAAAAGAAGACATTTATTCAGACAACAAACATGAAAAAAAGCTCATCATCATTGGTCATTAGAGAAATGCAAATCAAAACTACATTGAGTTACCATCTCACACCAGTTAGAATGACAATCATTAAAAAATCAGGAGACAACAGATGCTGGAGAGGATGAGGAGAAATATGCTTTTACATGGTTGGTGGGAGTGTAAAAGAGTGTTCAACCATTGTAGAAGACAGTGTGTCAATTCCTCAAGAATCTGGAAATAGAAATACCATTTGAACCAGCAATCCCATTACTGGGTATATACTCAAAGGATTATAAATAATTCTATTATAAAGATACTTGCACATGTATGTTTATTGTGGCACTGTTTATAATAGCAAAGACTTGGAGGCAACCCAAATGTCCATCAATGATAGACTGGATAAAGAAAATATGGCACATATACACCATGGAATACTATGCAGCCATAAAAAAGGATGAGCTCATGTCCTTTGCAGGGACATGGATGAAGCTGGAAACCATCATACTCAGCAAACTGACACAAGAGCGGAAAACCAAACACCACATGTTCTCGCCCATAAGTGGGTGTTGAACAATGAGAACACATGGACACAGGGAGAGGAACATCACACATTAGGGTCTGGGGGGGAGTTGGGGGATTGCTAGTGGAGGGATAGCAGGGATGGAGGGATTGAACGGGATAACATTAGAAGAAATACCCAATGTAGATGATGGGGGATGGTTGCAGCAAACCACCATGGCATGGGTATAACTATGTAACCTGTAGGATGTGCATGTGTACTCCAGAACTTAAAGTCAAAGAAAAAAAAAATGCAAATCCCAATATTTATCAGTCATATACATTTCTGTAGCCATACATATTTGTATTACTCATCAAAATAAAGATAAAAATACAGTAAAACTTTTTATAATCTATAATCATAGTATGAACTTTAATCAAATATTAAAAAATTATTAATAACATAAGAGGTAAATAAACCATGTCTTTACTAGCAATTAAAAACAAAATCATGTAACTTTGTATCCAACAAACATAGAACGCAAATTTTTTTTAAAGTTGGAATTATTTATTTATTTATTTATTTTCTTTTTTTTTTTTTTCTACTTTTTATTATGGAAAATCTTTTTTTTCTTTCCCATTTATTTATTTTATTGCATTTTAGGTTTTGGGGTACATGTGAAGAACATGCAAAATTGTTGCATAGGAACACAGTGTGATTTGCTGCCTTCCTCCCCATCACCTATGTCTGGCATTTCTCCCCTTGCTATCTCTCCCCAGCTTCCCACCCCCCACCATCCCTCCCCCATTTCCCCCCCAACTGACCCCAGTGTGTAGTGCTCCCCTCCCTGTGTCCATGTGTTCTCATTGTTCAACACCTGCCTATGAGTGAGAACATGTGGTGTTTGATCGTCTGCTCTTCTGTCAGTTTGCTGAGAATGATAGTTTCCAGGTTCATCCATGTCCCTACAAAGGTCCCTAACTCATCCTTTTTGATGGCTGCATAATATTCCATGGTGTGTATGTGCCACATTTTCCCTATCCAGTCTATCGTCGATGGGCATTTGGGTTGGTTCCAGGCCTTTGCTATTGTAAACAGTGCTGCAATGAACATTCGTGTGCACGTGTCCTTATAGTAGAACGATTTGTAATCCTTTGGATATATACCCAGTAATGGGATTGCTGGGTCAAATGGAATTTCTATTTCTAGGTCCTTGAGGAATCGCCACACTGTCTTCCACAATGATTGAACTAATTTACACTCCCACCAACAGTGTAAAAGTGTTCCTATTTCTCCACATCCTCTCCAGCATCTGTTTTCTCCAGATTTTTTAATGATCACCATTCTAACTGGCGTGAGATGGTATCTCAATGTTGTTTTGATTTGCATTTCTCTGATGACCAGTGATGATGAGCATTTTTTCATATGTTTGTTGGCCTCACGTATGTCTTCTTTTGTAAAGTGTCTGTTCATATCCTTTGCCCACTTTTGAATGGGCTTGTTAGTTTTTTTCTTGTAAATCTGTTTTAGTTCTTTGTAAATTTTGGATATCAGCCCTTTGTCAGATGGGTAAACTGCAAAAAATTTTTCCCAATCTGTTGGTTGCCGATTCACTCTAATGATTGTTTCTTTTGCTGTGCAGAAGCTGTGGAGTTTGATTAGGTCCCATTTGTCTATTCTGGCTTTTGTTGTCAATGCTTTTGGTGTTTTGGTCATGAAGTCCTTGCCTACACCTATGTCCTGAATGGTTTTGCCTAGATTTTCTTCTAGGGTTATTATGGTGTTAGGTCTTATGTTTAAGTCTTTAATCCATCTGGAGTTAATTTTAGTGTAAGGTGTCAGGAAGGGGTCCAGTTTCTGCTTTCTGCACATGGCTAGCCAGCTTTCCCAACACCATTTATTGAACAGGGAATCCTTTCCCCATTGCTTGTTTTTGTCTGGTTTGTCAAAGATCAGATGGTTGTAGATATGCTGTGTTGCCCCCGAGACCTCTGTTCTGTTCCATTGGTCTATATCTGTTTTGGTACCAGTACCATGCTGTTTTGATTACTGTAGCCTTGTAGTATAGTTTGAAGTCCGGTAGTGTGATGCCCCCCGCTTTGTTCTTTTTGCTTAGAATTGACTTGGCTATGCGGGCTCTCTTTTGGTTCCATATGAAGTTTAAGGTGGTTTTTTCCAGTTCTGCAAAGAAGGTCATTGGTAGCTTGATGGGGATAGCATTGAATCTGTAAATTACTTTGGGCAGTATGGCCATTTTCACGATATTGATTCTTCCTAACCATGAACATGGAATGTTTCTCCATCTGTTTGTGTCCTCTCTTATTTCGTTGAGCAGTGGCTTGTAGTTCTCCTTGAAGAGGTCCTTTACATTCCTTGTTAGTTGTATTCCTAGGTATTTTATTCTCTTTGTGGCAATTGTGAATGGAAGTTTGTTCTTGATTTGGCTCTCTTTAAGTCTGTTATTGGTGTATAGGAATGCATGTGATTTTTGCACATTGATTTTGTATCCTGAGACTTTGCTGAATTTGCTTATCAGTTTCAGGAGGTTTGGGGCTGAGACGATGGGGTCTTCTAGATATACAATCATGTCGTCTGCAAATAGAGACAATTTGACTTCCTCCTTTCCTATTTGAATACCCTTTATTTCTTTGTCTTGCCTGGTTGCTCTGGCTAGAACTTCTAATACTATATTGAATAGCAGTGGTGAGAGTGGGCATCCTTGCCTGGTGCCACATTTCAAGGGAAATGCTTCCAGTTTTTGCCCATTCAGTATGATATTGGCTGTTGGTTTGTCATAAATAGCTTTTATTATTTTGAGATACGTTCCATCGATAACTAGCTTATTGAGTGTTTTTAGCATAAAGGGCTGTTAAATTTTGTCAAAGGCCTTCTCTGATTTCTGCCTTCATTTCATTGTTTATCCAGTCAACATTCAAGAGCAAGTTGTTCAGTTTCCATGAAGCTGTGCGGTTCTGAGTTAGTTTTTGAATTCTGAGTTCTAACTTGATTGCACTGTGGTCTGAGAGACTGTTACGATTTCCGTTCTTTTGCATTTGCTGAGGAGTGATTTACTCCCAATTATGTGGTCAATTTTAGAGTAGGTGTGATGTGGTGCTGAGAAGAATGTATATTCTGTGGATTTGGGGTGGAGAATTCTGTAGATGTCTATTAGGTTCACTTGGTCCAGATCTGAGTTCAAGTCCTGGATACCCTTGTTGATTTTCTGTCTGTTTGATCTGTCTAATGTTGACAATGGGGTGTTAAAGTCTCCCACTATTATTGTGTGGGAGTCTAAGTCTCTTTGTAAGTCATTAAGAACTTGCCTTATGTATCTGGGTGCTCCTGTATTGGGTGCGTATATATTTAGGATCGTTAGCTCTTCTTGTTGCATTGATCCTTTTACCATTATGTAATGTTCCCCTTTGTCTCTTATGATCTTTGTTGCTTTAAAGTCTAATTTATCAGAGATGAGAATTGCAACTCCTGCTTTTTTTTGCTCTCCATTTGCTTGGTAAATCTTCCTCCATCCCTTTATTTTGAGCCTTTGTGTATCCTTGCATGTGAGATGGGTTTCCTGGATACAGCACACCGATGGGTTTTGTCTTTTTATCCAATTCGCCAGTCTGTTTTTTGATTGGGGCATTTAGTCCATTTACATTTAGGGTTAATATTGTTATGTGTGAATTTGATACTGCCATTTTGGTGCTAGCTGGCTGTTTTGCCCTTTAGTTGAGCTGGTACTTGTTGTTCCTTTATATGTGTAGAGCCTCTTTCAGGAGCTCTTGTAGAGCTGGCCTGGTGGTGACGAAGTCTCTGAGTACTTGCATGTTCCCAAAGGATTTTATTTTTCCTTCACTTATGAAGCTTAGTTTGGCTGGATAGGAGATTCTGGGTTTAAAGTTCTTTTCTTTAAGGATGTTGAATATTGGCCCCCATTCTCTTCTGGCTTGTAGGGTTTCTGCTGAGAGATCTGCTGTGAGTCTGATGGGCTTCCCTTTATGGGTAACCCGACCTTTCTCTCTGGCTGCCCTTAGTATTTTCTCCTTCATTTTGACCCTGGTGAATCTGACGATTATGTGCCTTGGGGTTGCTCTTCTTGACGAATATCTTTGTGGTGTTCTCTGTATTTCCTGGACTTGAATGTTTGCCTGCCTTGCTAGGTTGGGGAAGTTTTCCTGGATAATATCCTGAAGAGTATTTTCCAGCTTGGATTCATTCTCTTCGTCACATTCGGGTACGCCTAGCAAACGTAGATTAGGTCTTTTCACATAGTCCCACATTTCTTGGAGACTTTGTTCATTCCTTTTTACACTTTTTTCTCCAGTCTTGCCTTCCCGTTTTATTTCATTGAGTTGATCTTCGACCTCTGATATCCTTTCTTCTGCTTGGTCAATTCGGCTGTTGATACTTGTGCATGCTTCACGAAGTTCTCGTGTTGCGTTTTTCAGCTCCATCAATTCACTTATATTCCTTTCTATTTTGTCCATTCTTGTTAGCATTTCATCAAATCTTTTTTCAAGGTTCTTAGTTTCTTTGCATTTGGTTAGAACATGTTCTTTAAATTCACAGAAGTTTCTTACTACCCACCTTCTGAAGTCTGATTCTGTCATTTCATCACACTCGTTCTCCATCCAACCTTGTTCCCTTGCTGGTGAGGAGTTGTGATCCCTTTTAGGAGGAGAGGTGTTCTGGTTTCGGGTGTTTTCATCCTTTTTGCGCTGGTTTCTTCCCATCTTTAAGGATTTATCCACCTGTCGACTTTGTGGTTGTTGGCTTTCAGATTGGGTCTCAAATCTTTCAGATTGACGGTCTGTTTGTTGATGGTGAGGTTATTTCTGTTTCTTGGTTTTCCTTCTGACAGTCTGGCCCCTCTGCTGTAGGTCTGCTGAGGTTCACTCCAGGCCCTGCTTGCCTGGGGTTCACCTGCAGCAGCTGCTGAACAGCAAGGGTTGTTACCAGTTTTCTTCTTCTGCTATCTTTGTCCCAGAAGGATACCCGCCTAGTGTCAATCTGATCTCTCTTTTATGAGGTGTCTTTTTGGATATATAGGGGTCAGGGAGCTGCTTGAGGAGATGGTCTCTTCTTTATAGGAGCTCAAATGGTGAGCTGCGAGCTCTGTTGTTGTTCATTCAGAGCTCCTGGGCAGGTACTTTTAGGTCTGCTGTAGCAGAGCTCATAAACTGCTTTTTGTTCCCAGGTGCTCTGTCCCAGGGATTTAGGGCTTTATTTATGAGTTTCCGTTATGCTGCCGCCTTCTTTTTTTTTTTTTTTTTTCCTTCAGACCTGCCCAGCCCAGAAAGGAGGCAGCCTAGTCACTGTCGGCCTATAGCAGCTTTGCTGAGCTGCTGTGGGCTCCGCCCAGCTGCCGAGTGAACTTCCCTACAGTCCTGTTTATATGGGTGTAGTTAGAAATGCTTTGGCGATGGTGGCCCGCCTCTGTTGGGGCGGAGTCTCTGCTGTGCCGGGTTGCCTTCGCAACGGCGGGCTGCCTCAGCAATGGCGGGTTGCCTTGGCAACGGCGGGCTGCCTCAGCAATGGCGGGCTGCCTCAGCAATGGCGGGTTGCCTTGGCAACGGCGGGCTGCTTCGGTAATGGCGGACGCCCCTCCCCCACAGAGCTGGACCGTCCGGGGTTCAGCTGCGCTTGCTGTGAAACTCTCAATCCAGAGTTTCTGGTTGCTGTTCATTTGTGGGGGTGGGGCCAGCCGAGCCTGATCGCCTGGCTCCCTGCCTCAGAGCCTTTTTTCAGTTGGTGTTCCAGTCGCCTGTTGAAGAGGCGCCAGGGTCTGTTTGTTTTCCCCTGCGGCCACTCACTGTGCTGGCTTAAACAGCGGCACTGAGGTTTGTGGCGCTTTTTTTTGTTTTTTTCTCCCTGGAATCTACTGTCCTGGTTCTCTGCTCAGTCCCCTTTTTGAGCCAGCCTACGGGCGACTTCCCGTGGTTCCAATCGCCAGCCAAAAGTGCCCCCGGACCGGTGTATTTTGTACGGAGAACCGCGGCTCCGGGGCGCCGACAAAGCAGCCGCGCGGGGCAAAGCAGCAGCCCCGGCCGGCACAGCTGCGCTGGCGACCTGTGGAGCACCTCCGCCCGGGAATTTCCTAGTCTGTGGGCAATAAAAACACGGCGTCCACTCACCCTCTGCGCTTTCACTGGGAGCTGCAATCCTGAGCTGTTCCTAAACGGCCATCTTGGATCCTGTTCTCCAAAAGTTGGAATTATTGAAGCATATGTTCTTCAAAAATCAATTGATCATATTGAAACAACAATGATGACCATGAAAACATCCACAACTCAATGAATGGGAGGCGAAAGTCGTGATTGTTATGGAGAACGGAGTGGAGGGATGGTGACCTGGCAGGTTTCAAGGCTGTACTGTCCTGCCTGCTTTTATCTTCCAGGCTTAGCTGATTTAGCCAGGGTTCTGCTTTGATGAGCTGTCACACTGACAGAAGTTCACACAAATTTGTGAATTCTCATAGTCAAATTATACAATGTGGTACTTCCCTGGCTGTATAACGCTGGGCTAAAGGGTGGAAGAGCAGGTGAGGAGCAACTTTCTATTACAAAAATAAATGGTGATCAGTGCAGAATATATCAATGTTGTGGCAATTATTTTACATTGTCTTTTTTAGAAAATAATATTTGAATGGCATGCTGGGTTAAACGGGTTCTAGCTGTTCCTTTCCCTGCTTTCCTGTCTGGATGCTGAAAGACTAGGGAGCTCTACATCTTGGCATCTACAACCAAGTCAAGCTTTTGCCATCTTACATTGCTACAGAAATCATACTTGGAATATTCAAGAGTAGAGCTTAATCATAGTCTGGACGAATGGACACGTAATTCAAATAAATCAGGCAGCCTAAGTAAAAGAAAATAGCATGGTAAATATATAAATACAGGGCAATTAAAAAATTAATTGTATGTGTGGGTGGGAGTGTGAGGTTGTGTGTGTAAAAGAGAAATAAAGGAGGAAGGGAGGGAAGGATGGAGGGGGAGAGGGAGAGAGAGAGAGAGAGAGAGAAAGAGAGAGAGAGAGAGAGAGACTACTCAATATATTTATGCTGTTTTTGTCCATTTACAAAGCATGTACATGAACAAATTGACAATTTTCCTTGGGTAACCTAAAAGCTCAATGGGCTCTCACATTTTTTTAACCAATGTATCACTTTCAAAGCTTGTGATAATTGCTCTGCTTGTTTAAATGGTAATAGAATACTTGGAATATTAGCACCAAAGCCTTTCAGATTTCTCTATGTAGAAACACGATTGAAAGTTGACTAAATTATTTTTCACACTAGTTTATTTAAAAAATACATGTAGGTTGTATTGTTTAATTAAATTTTGTCTTACAGGCATTTACTTTCACTATCATTCTACAAAGTCAATTCCAAAATGAGGAATACGTTTGCTCATTGTAATTACAATATATGAACTGTTTGGTAGAAGTGTTTCTGGGCACGAACATCACTCTTTGGATGTAGAACACTGGGGAGCAATTTTATGTTATTTATAGAGACACATAAGCATATAGACTATTCCCTACACGTGCACAGACACACATACACACACACAGAAGTCACTTAGCTATTTGTAAATTGCATGCAGAAGCGACATGGAGTACTAGAAAGACCTTGGGCTTAAAGTCAGGTAATTCTAGGTTCCTAGTCCGGCATCGACATTTACTTGTTATGTGCTCCAGCATCTATTTTTTCTATCATAAAATGTAAAAAGTGTACCTACGTCAAAGGGGTGCTATGGAGCATAAAAATGGGATATTAACTTTCTTAGCATAAAGCTTTATACTTGGTGCTTAAGATGTGGTACCTGATAACATTATAGAATGCATATTCAATACTAGCACGAATATACTTTTAGTGCTTAATATATTCCAGGCATTAAGTTTTTTTACCCAGTAATTCTATAATAATCTCATGAATTAGACATTATAAAAACTATCTCTTTTATAGATGACACTGTTGAGGCCCAAAGAGGTTAAGTGATTTGCCTAAAGTTATTTAGCGTAATCAAAAAAAAAAAAAAAAAAAAAAAAGCCGGGTGATCATGAATAGTCTTATCCCTTGTTTTCTTCCTAAAGAAAACCTCATTCTGTTTCCTAACAGAAGGCAATTAGGCTAAAATGCTGACATCACTCCCAGGCCTGTTATGAGAGTCTGCAAGGTCATTGGCTGATTGGCTGCCGAGGCTACAGAAGGACACTCCACAGGGATGATGGAGCCCATGTCTCCCTGAAGGGCTATGTGACCTGAGCTTCCTCATCTGCACTTTCTCACTGGACTGGAATGTGAGTAAAAAACAAACTTGCTGTTTATCTATAAAAATCTTATGACGGCTTATCACAACATTCAATGTCACCTATGTTGCCTGAAGTGAATGTTAGGGTCTATGTTCACTGCCTCTTCTGAGAACAACCCTGATGAAATTATTACAGGCAAAATGTCTTGTTGTCAGGGGCCTTTTTTTCTCTTTCTCGACTTTGGTATCCCAAGTGGCTTTGTGCTGGTCCTAGCGTAACTGATGCTTCCAGATTTAGGTGCCCCCATACAAAAGAAGTAACCTGGTATACTGGCAAGAGCCCTTTGTACAACACCCCTTTTTCCAAAACCTATTTCTCTGTTAAATAAACACCTTCTCCTTCTCTTTAACAAACCACTCTGTAACTCCTGGCTTAAGTTTCAACTTCTAGAAAACCATACTAAAAATGTCACTATGTTCTCTCATCTATCCAATGGCTTTGAAAAATAATTCTGTGCATCATGGCTTGTCTTTTACAGAATAGATTGAAAACTCCCTCTTGCTTCTTACCATAAAGATGCTGTATTTACCATCCAACACACCAATATCTCAATTACATAAATTTTTTAAATCTGATGGCCTCAACTGCTTTGTGAATTAAATCTCAAATTCAAGTATCCTACTCTCTCCTATTACCTCATATCATTGTAGGTATTTCATCCATTCCTTCCACTCTGTTATTTTCTAGGCTTCCTTCACATCTTATCCACATCTGAAGTTTTATGAACTTTAGGGGACGTGCTCGCTTCAGCAGCACATATACTAAAATTTGAACTTTAGGTGACAATGATTCTCACTGTTGACACATACAGCAGAAAGAAAATGTATCGGCTGAATCTGCACATAGAGATTCTGATCCATTGATATGACATAAGTTCTGATAATCCATAAATTTAAAAAATATTTGTTTCAAATATGCAGCCACTTGTAAGACCCAATGTTCCGTATTTTTTTTTTTTTTTTTTTTGAGACAGGGTTTCACTCTGTTACCAAAGGTGGAGTGCGGTGGCACAATCTTAGCTCACTGCAACCTCTGCCTCCCAGGTTCAAACAATTCTCATGCCTCAGCCTCCTGAGTAGCTGGGATTACAGGCATGTGCCAATTTTATCTATAAAACCCTTATAATTTTTGTACTTTTAATAGAAACAAGGTTTCACCATGTTGTTCAGGCTAGCCTCAAACTCCTGACCTCAGGTGATCCACATGCCTCGGCCTCCCAAAGTGCTGGGATTACAGGCATGAGCCACCCCACCCAGCCTCCATATTCTTTCAATGATTCTCTTTCTTGAATACTCAGTTCAGCTTCAGCTCCATGACTCACCATTTTACCACTTTTGTCAATAATTTTAACTCCCTCTTTTTGGCCATAAGGTTTCCTGTCTAAATACTCCAACCAGGATTATCTCATGATCCTCAGACTCCTCACCAGCACCTGGGCTTGAGTGCTCCTGGAGCAAACTGAATGACCAGGAACACTCACACCTGCCATTGCATGGCCTGGCCTCCAACCACAATTGGACCCTCACTTTCACATTCCATTTCTTATGTGCTACTCATCCAGCCATGATTTGTCAAGAGCTTCTCCACTATCTCTTTGGTCTCCTAGCCTCTTGCTCTCAATACTGAGAAAAACATTCTTTTTCTTGACCACAATATAATCTGTGAAGGCAGAAAATGGGTGTATACTTATTCTGCTATGTAGAACTGGAAATTCTGAAACAATTTTAAATATTGTTGCATACATTTTCTTTTATTTTGGCTAGTCTTAACCGAGGGCACCACCAAACCTTGCAAACACTGTTGGGTATATACAATTTTTAAGATAATTTTTAGGACTTCTATTCCACCAAAAACAAGAACAAAAATTGCTAGAACACCGAACAAAAACTGATTACAAAACACTTTCCAATTTGTTCAGGGTGATGATTGTTAGGCATCAGGTCCAGTTGTTCCAGCATGTGCTCCATTACAATTTCTGGCATCTTTAAATCAAAGTCCGAGGTCACACAAATGATAAATGTTAGGTGGCAATGAAGAAGCTTCTCCCCATCATGGTTAGTAAACGTGTATAAGTAATCCACCTGAACTCTAAAGCAAACACGTAGGAAATTGTTTCTCTAGAGATACCATTCTGCTCATTCTATTCTGAAATGACGAATGGGTTTGCTCATTACAATTGCAA
>NW_022437060.1:1733291-1751396 GCF_009761245.1 Sapajus apella
TTTCGCTCTTGTTACCCAGGCTGGAGTGCAATGGCGCAATCTCGGCTCACCGCAACCTCCGCCTCCTGGGTTCAGGCAATTCTCCTGCCTCAGCCTCCTGAGTAGCTGGGATTACAGGCACGTGCCACCATGCCCAGCTAATTTTTTGTATTTTTAGTAGAGACGGGGTTTCACCATGTTGACCAGGATGGTCTCGATCTCTTAACCTCGTGATCCACCCGCCTCGGCCTCCCAAAGTGCTGGGATTACAGGCTTGAGCCACCGCGCCCGGCCATTCTCCATATTTTAAAATGTCCTGGATGGTTTCCATCTAGACATGTAGATTAGTTTCTGGGTGCATGATGGGGCTTTCCCGAAACTAATGATTTGCCCCAGAGGATAAGGTGCTTTGGCTAAGACTTACATTTTCAGCATTATAGGAGAAAGGAAATTACTGTTTTACATGGTAGCTATATTAACGTTTCATGAAGAAGATTAAAAAGATTTTTTTTAAGTCCAAAATCAGAGAGAGGAAATTGCCTGTCTGGTAGTGAGACCAAAATGTTTCAGATATGTTTCCAGAATGATGGACAGATTGAGAAGTGAATAAGACTAATTCCAGGGAATAATGGATAATTGCAAAGGTACCATCAAAGCAAATTCAGATAACATATATATACAAATATATTAATAGACATATATATTTATATCAATATTTATACATATATATCAATATTTGTATATGTATACATGTTAGACACATATTAAGACAGGATCTCTCAACATGGACACTGAGGACGTTTTGTGCCGTACGTTTCGTATGCATTGCTATAGTGTCCTGTTCTCCGTGTTGTAGATGCTTAGCAGCGCTGCTGGCCTCTACCCACTAGATACCCATAGCACCCCCACCCACAAACATGATTATTAAAATTGTTTTCAGACGCTTCTAAGTGTCCCTGGGGAGACGAGGAGTCAAAACACCTCCCAAGTCTTTTACTGGACTAAAGAGTAAGAATTTGTACAAGTAAGAGTAAGCCAGTGAGAAACAAAGGAAGGCTTCTGAACAAGAAAACAGCTTTATAAAAAATACTGTGGTGACATTTTTCCAGATATATTGTAAGTGAGAAGGATCAGCAGAGTAGTTCAGGTGTTGAACTGCAAGAAGGTATACATTTTGAACTAAATGATGGCAGCTGGAAGAAAAGGAAAAGATGTTAGTGAGAAGAAAAGAGTTAGGGAAAATAGATTTAGCAGAATAATGTCTGGACCTGGGGAGCAATGAAGGACGTGGACTGCTTCTGTGACTTAGGCACTATGTTGAATATTATTTCATTCTCACTCTCTTCGTTTTTGGAGCCAGATTTTGTTGTGATTTCTTTCCTTCTGTCTCTATGCAAGGGCAAGCTGGATGTTTGTCCTTGGTGTGAAGGCAGAGTAGACATGTGCATTGAGCTGATGGTGATTTGGAATTAGAGCTAGGTAAAATATGCTGAATTTTAGGAAGGATATTACTCACAGAGGTGCTTGACGTGATGTGACCTGCTATGGAGAGAAAGGTGGAAAATCAGGGATCATCATCAAATGTAATAGTTGAAGACCTCCATGTAGAGAGGAAGAAGTAATAGAAGAAAAAAATAATAACATCAAGAGGATGCACAAAGACTTCAGTTCAAGAGCAAAAGGAGAAAAGTTTCTAGTATGGGTAAAATCAACTTGAATAATTCAGGGAGTTAAGATCATGAAGCCTGCAGCAAATCAACAGATGTGTGTAAATAAAAGGTTCAGGTTGTTAACTGAATAATGCTGAGGACAGGAATTAGACAGATGTGAGTTACGGGGTAATGGGTGATCACATAGAGGCATAAGATAAGTACAGTAAACATTTTGGTGGAATAAGAAAGATAAAGAAATTGAATGTTGTCCCGAGAGGGAAGAAAGATCAGGTATCCATTTTAATGAGGTAAGAGACATCCTTGTGTATATGAGGAGTAAGTAAAGAAAAAAAAATTTGAAAACATCACAGATAAGCTTGAAATATTATAGATCTTGGTTAGAATATGAACAGACCCCTGTGTTTGTGTAAATACACATCAATCAACTACTTTCCATCTCAATGGCTTTGAGCCATACTGAGCCTTTTAAAAGAACTAAACAAATATTGACACAATTGGATATTACATCTATTTATGCCAAAAAGAAAGCTTAAATTTCGGAAAGTTTGTTATTTTTAACAATTAAAAATAGACCTACAAAAGAAAAGAAATAAACCTTGTTCTCTGACAAAATCAGGAACAAAAGCACACCCACAAGAATCAATACTACTGCTGTATTTATAGAGAGTGTTCCTGGTAGGGCACAACATGTGGCAGATTTTTAGTGAACTTGGTACCCTGGCCATTTGTTATTCCTCAGACTTCTGCCATATTATTTTGTGAGAAGACTTAAATTTTCTCAGCCAAGACTAGTAACCGTAGAGGCTACATCACGGAAGTTGTGTGGGCTATTTTTACTCAATCTGTTTTAGAAATGCAAAATAATGGGAAGAGCCTGTTTACTTCATTGGTCTAACACATTGTTAGTAATTTAATGGAGAGCAGCTTTGGGTTCTGATGGAGAGTGCGGGGGAGAGCGCTTAAGTCTACACCAACCCACAAAGCCAGAATTTGGAGCTACCTCTAAGGATGAAATTTTTACAAGGAATTAAGATAGAAAGGCAAGGGCAAAGGCCTGATTATTTTCTTATTTATGTTCTTTCCTGAGGTAATGGTAGACAGTAAAACGTTCTTATTCGGAAAGAGACAATAGTTTTGCAATTTCAGAAGAGGCATTGGGAATTCAGCAAAGCCTGGATTAGAGTGGGTCAGGATTTTGGCAGGAGTCCTTTGTTTACTGCTACTTTCCAGGAATTTAAGAACACATGTGTATGACTGAGACATGACTGCCATTCATGCTGATGCCTATGTAACAAGCTGGTATTTAATCTGTTTGCCTTTATCAGATTTAGTTACCTCTTTAGTTAGGCAGCATCATGTAATAGAATTAGGCAAGTCTGCCTCAGCTAAAACTTCAGCTGAATCATTAACCATTGGGTAAATTTTATAACCTCCTTCCCATACAGCATTTCCTTCTTTTCTTCAATATCTGAAAATTCTTTCTAGTATATTTATTTTATATAGTTTATTTTATTCTTATTTAGGCATGCATAAAGAATTTGATAAAGAGTACTATAAAAATGAGCAGACTCCTGCTTTTCTCATCCCAATTCCTATTTCCCAAAGCAATACTTTTTCTGAATATTTTGGTGTTTCTAAACATTTTTCTACCATTGTTATTAATTTTTATTCAAAAACTGTTTTTATTGACATCCTCCATAGAATACAAAGATTTAGATTTCTGTATCTCAACAATCGATCTCTACCCACACCTACACACACACACACACACTCCTGTCCATCTTCTATAATCCCCATTCGGCTAATAGATTTGAATTGTAACTGAATAAAAATGCAGTGTTTACACTTCTATGATTAAGCCACTGCAACTATTCACAGTTGAGGCACAAATACCCTGTTGACATTTCTTTCTCATTTAATTAGTTTGGTTTTGCACAAGTTAAGGTTTATAGTTGTTCGGTATTTTTCATCTGACTAATTTTCTAGGAAAGCTCCTAGTTAGCCCAACTCTTGACCATCTCTTTTATGTAATTCTCCTGTATGTTAAGTCACAGCTCCAAGCTTCTGATCTGCTCTAGTTTTGACTGAAAGCCTTCTAAAAACAATGAATAGTCATCATCCTAGACGAGACAAAGTCCAGCAGAAACAGAATAGGAGCCACATATTTAAGCTCAAAGTTCTAGTTATCACATTTAAAATTTAATTTCAGGCTGGGCATGATGGCTCACGCCTGTAATCCTAGCACTTAGGAAGGCCAAGGCAGGAGGCTCCCTTGAGCTCAGGAGTTCAAGACCAGCCTGGACAACATAGCTAGACCATTTCTCTAAATAATAATTTCATATATTCATTTAACCCAATATGTGCAAATTATTTCAACATATCAATATAAAATGTCTGAGATAGTATGTATAGACATAGATATACACACACATACTTCTATGCATTAACTTCTGAAATCCATGGCATACTAAGAGGAGGGGTCAGCAACTTGTGGGTCAAAGGCTTCTTGCCACTTGATTTTGCAAATAAACTTTTACTAGAATACAGCCACTATCATTTCTTACTGTCAGTGGCTGTTTTGTGTTGCTATGACAGAGTTGTCTGACCCATAAAGCCTAAAATATTTACTCTGGACTGTTATAGAAAAAGTTTGCTGACCCTAATTAGAGCACATCTTAGTTTGGGCTAAACACATTTTAAGTGCTCAATAGCTATGAGTGCTGGCATTTTGAACATCTCTTTTACATAAATTTGGAAATTTTACTTTCCTCTCTGTTGATTTATATCCCTATATTCTATTTTCCTTTGTTATTTTTTTTCTCACGTTTTGGTAGAGAATATCCATTTGTATGTTTCTGAGAAAAGATAATGGGAAGTAAAACTGCATAGACCTTTGTGTGTTGATTGTGCCCTCAAAATAAATCAGTATACCGGATAAGTATAGAATTCCAGGTTGGAAGCTACTGTTCCAAGCTTAAACGTAAGCTTTATTGCATTTTAGCAGTGAGGTTTGTTTTTGAAAATCTGAGAATCTTTTCTATTTTCTGATCCTTTGGTTGAGACTGTATGTGTCTGTGTGTGCGCACATGCGTGTTTGTCTGATGTAGAAATTCTGTAAGAATCTTTTTTTAGAGTATTCAGAGTTTTCACAATATTTAACTAGATTTTCTATTTGGAAACGTTTATTAGAATTCTCTCTTTTAGTGTCACTACTTGAGCTATACCCAATTGTTCCTTCACCTCTCCCATCTTAAGTACCTGCTAGCACCATCATATGGATGTTTTGGGCTCCCTGGCCAGCTCCCCTCCCTTCCCTCCTCTCCTCTCTTCTCCCCTCCTATCCCCTCCCCTCCCCTTCCCTTCCCTTCCTTTCCTTCCCTCCCTTCCCTCCCCTTTCCTCCACTTCCTTTCCTTTCCTTCCCTCCTCTTCCTTTCCTTCCCTTTCCTCCTCTTCCTTTCCTTCCCTTCCCTCCTCTTCCTTTCCTTCCCTTTCCTCTCTTCCATTCCCTCCCTTTCTTCCCTTCCCTCCCCTTCTCTTCCCTTCCCTTCCTTCCTTCCAATTTGTTCCTTCCTTTCTTCCTTCTTTCCTTCCTTCCAAGTTGCTTCCTTTTTTTTTTATTGCTAAGAGAATATTCAATGGTTTGTTAAGTAAGTTCCATGCATCTATTTGACTTGCAGCTTAAAAATAAATTATAGCTGTTGTCTCTTCTTTTATTTAATTGTATGTTTATGCCTGTAAACAAATGTTTACATTAATTCTCATGAAATTTGGGGGTAGATTATATGTGTTTAACCTACTGATGTAATAAAGATATTTTTAATTGCCTTCTAAAACCTTGTTTTCTCATCTTTAAAGTGGGTATAATACTTAACTTACACAATTGTTATGAAGATTAGAAACCATATTTTCTTGGAACGATATCTGTCACCTAGAAACTCTGTAAGTGAACAACTGTGTTAAACTTCTTGAACACAAGACATAGAAACAAAATCAGATAATACCATATCAAGAAAAAGACACATTATAGACTATTACACTTACCATTCTCTTTTAAAATTCAACTGCAAATTCAGTTGTCATCTTCCTGTACTTTCTCACCTCAGTCCTTCAGAAGACTGTTGATTGTGCTATGCTTTTAGTGGCTTGTACCATGACATATAGGTAGAACTCAGGCTAATTATGAAAGAAAAGTAAAAAAGGTTTGGTGAAGCTAGGAATTTTAAAAATAACTCTGGATTATCTAAATGAGACCTGTATTATTCTATTTGCATAGTATTCAATATTTAACTTTTGTCAACATGTTTAATACCAAGTTTCTTCAATCACTGGTAATTCTCTATCTCTTCGGTTGCCAGAACTGGGACAGGGTCAATGACGCAATACTACGCCAGTTGGCGACATTCTTCAGTGTCTAAAACAATGTCTCAAAGTCTAATGTAAGTACTGAGCCACAAAAGGGCATGTGCAGTGTGGTTGTAAAGTGCACTAGAAACGTGAAGAAACCATCTGCCCTTGGGAAGACCAACAAGAAGTGCTGAGCAAACACGATAATAAGGAGAAGAAATCAAGGGCATAGCAAAGAAGGCAGAAACGGGATAAAGATACTGATGCCTTGCAGCTAGATTCAAGACAAATTTCACATGTTCTTTAAGCCTGTCATGGATTGTGCTGCCTTGTTAACAGAGCACAGTCCATGGGAGTTCACCTCCCCTGCCATTTCCATATTATTCACTGAGAAAAATCTGAATAGTATGGTATTTATTCATCTATTCTGAATTTGGTCAAATTGCTTCTTCAAATGTTATTGCCAGTTCTGCTCCTTTAGACTGGACCCATTTCAGCATGTATTTAGTATGTCTTCCCTAACTGGTCTTTCTTTATTACAAACCATCAGGTTGACTTTCAAATAACACTTTGCATGGATTGTCTAAATAAATTCCCAGGGGACAACACATGGACTATCAAAAAAAGTTCTAACACAGCCTCACACAGACTTTCTCAGCATTTTTATAATGAAGTTATCATTTCAACCTTTTAAATAAACAGAACTTCACAGATCTCAAGTATCACTAGATGACTTTCAGAGTAGAAGTTATTTTAATGAAATGGTTAAGAATAAGGCTCTGGAAATTTATAGCCTGGCTTCATATCCCACTCCACCATTTCCTAGGAATATGTCCACTGGCAACCTGCTAAATTTCTCTATCCTTGGTGTCTTAGTTCATTTCCTGGTGTTATAAAGGAATACCATAGGCTGGGTAATTTATAAGGAAAAGTAGTTCATTTGGCTCATGCTCCTGGAGGCTGGAAAGCTCAAGAGCAAAGCCCTAGCATCCTACAAGGGCAGGTGGAAGGCCTAGCATGGCAAGAGCAAGCATGCACAACAGAGGGGTGGGCAGGAATTAGCAAGAGAAAAAGGAGAGGGGGAAATTCATTCATTTTATCAGAAATCCACTCCTGTGATGACTAACCCACTCCTGTAACAATAGCATCAATCCATTCACAATATCAGAGCCCTCATGACCTAATCACCTCTTAAAGGCCCCACTTCAGAACACTGTTACTGGCAATTAAACTTCAACATGAACCTTGGAAAAGACATTCAAATCATAAAACTCAATCTTCTAATCTCTAAATAGGGTAATCACAGCAGAACATAGTTTACAAGGTTGTTATAAGAATTTCAGTATAAAAACAAAAAACTTTTTTTTAAAGTTTCTAACTCATTTTACACAATTAGTAAATGTTAGCTATTGTTTAGATTGAAAAGACATGCATTGACAAAAAGCCAGCATGAATTTGTATATTTACTACAGATATGTCTGCATGTATTGTAAAAAAAGAAATCAGAGCTAATAAATGTGGGAGATATTTATTCAGTGTGTAGATGACGTGTGGTGCACATTTGAATTTGTAATAGATTTAAACAGTTTTTCGGTTAATTAGGCTTTAGAAACCATGGGTCTAGCATGATTCAATTCAAAACCATTTGATTTGCTAATTATATCACTTATAAAATCAGTGTTTTAAAATAATTTTGGCATCCTGCAACCCTTTAAAAAATCTGACAAATTTTTTGGCTCTCTTCCCGCCATTGAAATGCATAAAACAGAGTATATAAAACATTATATATTCTGGGACTTTCATTAAAATAATAGAGAGGTAAAACCTGAAACAATGTGTGGAGCCTAGTCATTGCATTAAACACTATACATAATTGTTTTACTAGTATAAAAGAAAACATCCCCAAACATCTTAAAGAATAAAACAGAAACTCAAGTTTGGCATTTAATGATACTAGGTATTCCATGTGGTGTCTTCTTACATTCAAGAAGAATCTACCAAATCTACCTCCAGATCTAATGAGGATTAAATCAAGGAGTGGAGGGACACAGACAATGACACCTGTTGCTGAAGAGCTTGGATACATGGAGAGACTGAGCACAATCCGCCAGAGCCAGCAGCTTGCCTTAAAGCTACATGTTCAAAGTTTCTGTTAAGTACAGTGACCATGGGGTGTTTGATCGAATAGTACATTTTTTTTCCAACCCTATTATACATGGTGAGGTAGCAAAAAAGACAGGCCCGAATAAAAATACACAGAGAAGTTATTTTAGCAGAAATCAATCTTCCTATTAAAAAAAGAAAGAAAGAAAGAAAAAAGGTAAAAGAGATATTACCATTCTGAGTAACCATAAAGTTGTTAATCTCTATTGACTAGGAAGAAGAAAAGGCCAAATCAATCTGGGCCTGACAATAGCATGTCTGTGGAGTTTGTACTGGGACATACTTACATTGCCATAAAGACATAGCTGAGACTGGGTAATTTATAAAGAAAATAAATTGAATAGTTTTATGGTTCTGCAGGTTGTATAGGAAGCATGGTGCCAGCATCTTTCTGGCTCTTGGGAGGCCTCAGGAAGCTTGCAGCCATTGCAGAAGGTGAAGGGGAATGGGCACATTACATGGAGAAAACAGGAACAAGAGAAAGAATGGGAGGGGGGCACAGTTTACAAGCAGATCTTGTGAGAATTCACTCACTCATCCCTAAGAGGATGGGCTAGGCCATTCATCAGAGAGGTGTCCTCATGGTCCAAACACCTTCCACCAGGCCCCACCTGAAGCACTGGCTTTTCAGCATGGGATTTGGGCCAGGACAAATATCCAAGCCATATCAGAGCTTCACTGCGATCTAGAAAAAAACATTCTTTCTGGCTTATGATACTTCTCTATTCCATTCCTAAGAACATTTTGCAACTAATTCATCAAAGAAAAATACATTTTATTCAAAGATAAGTATTACTAAAATAAGCCAACAATGCAATATACAAAGATACTAGGAAAAATACTAAAAGTAGGCTGGGCATAGTGGCTCTTATGTGTAATTCTAGCACTTTGGGAGGCTGAGACAGTAGGATTGTTTGAGGGTAGGAGTTTGAGACCAGCCTGGGCAACACTGAGAAGCCCCATCTCTAAAATTGAAAACTTAAAAAATAGCCAGGCAAGGTGGCACAAGCCTGTAGTGCTTATCTGGGAGGCACAGGTGGGAGAATCTTTTGAGTCCAGGAATTTGAGGTTACAATGAGATATGATCCTATCACTGCACTCTAGCCTGAGTAACAGAGAGAGATCCTGTCTCTAAAAACAAAGAAGTGAGAAAAAAAATAAAATACTAAAAGTAAACAGATTGTTAGAACCAGTAAAATGAATTGCAGAGAAGAAATACTCAGTGGAAAAAAAATCACCACAAAGCAGATCAAAGTGGTGACCACAAATAAATTCAAAGAAATAATACAATGAGATAGAATCAGAGGCATTCAAGCTTTTGAAATATCTTATAAAAGTAACAGAAAGAAATGATTCAGAAAATAACATATCAGTTAAAAAAATGAAAGAGAAAAATTAAACAAAACAGAAATTCTAAGAAGTAGCATAAATTAAAATAAATGACCACTAAAAACAGGGAAATGGGGAATAGAATGGAGAGTAAATAAGTAAAAAGAACAATTATGAAGAAACAAATAATGAACTAAAAATGAATTAGGAGAAATAAAATAATAAATTTCCATTAGAAAAGAGAATGGAGATACAGTATTTACATAATTATTGTTCTCTGGAAATAAAAGAATCTAATTTGAGAAGAACTAAATCAAAAATGTAACTCAAGAAAAACTTTCAAGACATAAAGATGACTTAAACCTTTGCATGAAAAGGTAATATCATTCTCCTAAAGAATAAATATAAGAATTATCATTAACATAATAGAACTATGAAAAATCAATAGATATCTACAAACAACTGAGGGGTGTTAAAGTCATAAATTCCAGCAACTCAGACTATAACTGTTTAAGGCCTCTGTAAATGTGATTAAGTTAAAATGAGTTCCTTATGGTGGGTCCTAATCCAATTTCCCTGGTGTTCTTATAAGAGGAGAAAATTGGACACACAAAATATCCACCAAGGATTTCTGTACATAGAGGAAAGACCAAGTAAAGAGGAGGTGAGAGTGTGGACATCTGCAGGTCAAATAGGAAGCTCTCAGTGAAACGAACCCTGTCATCCCCTTAGCCTTGAACTTCCAGCCTCCAGAACTGTGAAAAAATATATTTCTATTGTCCAAGACATTCAGTCTGTGGTATTTTGTATGGCAGTCCTAGCTAACTAATATAGAAGAACATAAGGCAAAATAAATTATCACAGTATAGGTAAAATAAAACAAACATAAAAACTTGAGGCAGGTTTTAGACTTCTACAGTAAAATTTAAATTTAGAGGATATTTCCATAATGCCTTCAAAATCCTGTTGTCCAGAGTGATTCAATAATTTTACAGCCAATCAAACTTCCACAACTCCAATGCTACAGTTGAATACTTGTGAATATATGAGAATTTACAAGGTATTTTTTGCAGGAGCTCTTTATTTAAAAAAAAGATAGAATATAATTAACAGAAACACTGTATGTCTAATTAATAGCAAAATTTCACTGTAAGAAATAAATTAAAATTCATAATTGAGTCTAAACTTTGTGTGATTTATTATTGTAGAACAAAATGAATACATTCTAATTACATTAATGTAGAAATAATATGACTAATAATAGGTAGGAGAGAAAATAAGTTGAAATACTGGAAGTATTATAAAGTACAATGGCTTTCTCAAAATATAATTTATAAAATACAAGCAAAAGATTAGAGATAGTGAGGTAAAATTTCAATAACTAAAAAATAAATCAACTAAAATTTATTATGAAGGTGAGAGAAGGAGTAAAGTGTAGAAAATTATAAAGTTGTTGATAGAGTTCTTGATCAGATAAGAAAATCAAGCGTTACTTTGTAAGGTAGAAGAGGAGTGGGTATATTATACAAAGCTATGGTTAAAATAGTATTGGCGGAGAGGCAAAGTGGCTCACATCTGTAATCCCAGCACTTTGGGAGGCTGAGGCAGGTGGATAACAAGGTCAGGAGTTTGAGACCAGCATGGCTAATATGGTAAAACCCCATCTCTACTAAAAACACAAAACAATTAGTCAGGTGCAGTGGTGCATGCCTGTAATCCTAGCTACTCAGGAGGCTAAGGCAGGAGGTTTGCTTGAACCTGGGAGGTGGAGATTGCAGTGAACTGAGATTGCACCACTGCACCACAGCCTGGGCAACAGAGTGAGGCTCCATCTCATAAAAAATAGAAAAAGAAAAAAAGGTAAGCATTACAAAAGCTTAAACTATAAACATAAATTATGAAAAATATATATGTAACCAAATGAAAAAGGGAACAGAGAATATACAGAAAAGAAATAAAAGCAGCAAAATAACAGACTAAGAGGAACATAAAATACTAAATATGAGGGTCATACAACTTTTTCTGTAAATTACCAGAGTAAAAAAATTTTTTGAGATGGAGTCTTGGTTGCCCAGCCTAGAGTTCAATGGCACACTCTAGGCTCACTGCCACCTCTGCCTCCCGGGTTCAAATGATTCTCCAGCCTCAGCCTCCTAAGCATCTGAGACTACAGGTATGTACCACCATCCACAGCTAATTTTTGAATTTTAGTAGAGACGGTCTTCCCCATGTTGACCAGGCTGGTCTCAAACTCCTAACCTCAAGTTATCTGCCCTCCTTGGCCTCCCAAACTGCTGGGATTATTCCCAGCCAAGAGTAAATATTCTAAGAGTTGAAGATCATATGGTCTCGGTTGCAAATATTCAAGTCTTCCATCTTAACATATTAATAAAAGGGTGTGAACATATTTGATGTGGGGGCTACAGTTTTTTGACCCTTCATTTAATACAGTGAATTTGTTCACAAAGTAAAACACAGTTACATATTGTATATAAGAGAAACTATAAAAAGGGTATTTTTTAACTTGTTCTTTTTCGGGTTTTCTGATTTTTTTTTCCTTTGATTTTCTTTTAAATGTTGCTAATAAAGGAAAAAGCAAAGGTATGTTAATTATATACATATTTAACCAAAAATATTGCATTAGTATAACATGAATTTAGGGCAAAAATAAAACTTTAAGGAATAAAAAAGTGTTTAATTTTAATGACTATTAAGGGGTTTTAAATGACTCTACCAAATAGAATATCATCCAAATCCATAAAAACTAGAGGGGGAAAAGAAGGGATGCAGAGCTCCAGTGGAATTAGTAAATATTGATCTATTTTTTAGTATATGACAGATGAACTCAGAAAACATATACAGTTTACATAAATAAAATACTACCAATAAATTGGAAATTTATACTATTTTATACTTCATACAAGCTAACAAATTGAACTGCCACAGTTTCCCAAATACTGGAAGAAGATATCATTCTCCTACCTCAGAGACAACATAAATTTTATCATATTGTATTACTTCTTTTTGATCACTACAAGGTTTAATAAAACGTTATAAAAACAAAATCACATACACACACACACACACACACACACACACATATGTCAAACTGTGAAAGACAAAAATCTTGAAAGCAGCAAGAGAAAAAAAATACACATCATACACAGGAAAGTACCAAGACAATTAACAGCCTACTTCTCATCTATAACAATGGAGGATGCAAGGCAGTGGAATGACATATGCAGAGTTTTGATGCATGGGGTGTGGGCTGTCAATCAAGAATTTCACTTAATGGCATATGTTAATTTATCACTTCATTTATTGAAAGATTTTACTGGTTTTTGAATTATTTTTAAGTCTAATATAATTCCATTAAAATATAAAATAAAATCTTTTCTACTTCCCCTGTGTTTGTACCTCCCCTTTATATATAATTAAATACAGAAAGGAAGCAACAAAGTAGAAAAATGTAGAAACAATAAATACAGAAGATATATACAAAATAAATAGCAGAATGTGAAATGTAAATCCAAAGGAAAGTATACTAAGAACTAATCAAACATTAGGTGATGTTTGACTGGGTGAAGAAACATTTAATTATATATTATCTAGAAGCAAAGAACTTCAAGTTGAAAGAAACACACACATTTTTATTTTAAAAGTGTAAAATAATATATACTCTAGAAACATAAATCATAACAGAAAGAGAGAAGTTAGATTAATGTGAGATAAATAGATGCAAAAAAAAAGAAGTATTACTAGAGGCAAAGAGGGAATTTCATAAAAAGAAGCTGTGTATAAAGAAGACATAGCAAGCATAAATGGCCTTATAATAGAACAGACCCAAAATACATGAAACAATAATAGAAAAGATTAAAAGAATGAAGAGACAATTCAGGAATAGTAACTGAGGACTTCAGTACATTATTACTATTAATGAAATGAGACAGGAAATAACAAAACACAATCAACATGACATAACATATATAGAATGCTCACCCCAATGAATGCAGAATATACATTATTTTCTGCATTGGAAACAAGGAACACTTTCTAGTGCAAATCACACATTAGATCACGCACAAAATAATAAATTTAAAAATACTGAAGTCAGACAGATTGTGCTCTCTGGCCACAACAGACTAAAATTATATATCAACTACAAAAAGAAATACGAGGAAGTCCTAGTCAGAGCAATTTGGCAAAAGAAATAAGTTACGGCTTCCAAATTTGAAATGAAAAAATCAAATTACCCTTGTTGGCAGATAACATAATCTTATATTTAGAAAAACTGAAAGACTACACCAAAAATTGTTAGACCTGATAAACGAATTCAGTAAAATTACAGGATACAAAACCAACATACAAGAAAGAGTAGTGGGTCTATATGCTAACAGTGATCAATCTGCAAAAGAAATCAAGAAAGCAATCTTATTTATAATAGCTAATGAAATAAACAAATAAAATACCTAGGAATAAATTCAATAAAGAAGTGAAAGGTATCTACAAGGAAAACTATACAACACTGATGGAAGCAATTGAAGGAGGGGAACATCACATACTGGGGCCTGTTGGGGGGTGGGGGGGCCTAGGGGAGGGTTAATGGGGTAGGGGAATTGGGGAGATATAACACTAGGGGAAATATCTAATGTAGGTGATGGGGGGACAGATGCAGCAAACCACCATGGCATATGTATACCTATGTAACAATCCTGCGTGATCTGCACATGTACCCTAGAACTTATATATATATATATAAAATATATATACACACATATAAAGTATGTTTATATATATGTTATATAGTTTATATATGTAATATATAAACAAGTATGAATACAATAAATAAATAAAATACGTTTTTAAGTGAAAAAAAGACTTTTAGAAGTAAATTTGTGTCTTAAAATTTACATAAAAAAGAATGGAAAAATATGCCCATGGGTCAGAAAAACTAATATTGCTAATTTTTGTCTATACGACCAAAATGATCTAAAAAGTCCAGGAAATCCCTATCAAAATACCAATGACATTCTTTAAATATATTTCTTTAATCCTAAAATTTGTATAGAGTCACAAAAAAAGCCAACTAACCAATGCAATCCTAAGGGAAGTGGGAGTAGGAAACTGGAGACCTCTTATGTACCTTTCTTTCTTTTATCCTGTCTTACTCTTTCTCTTGTGATTAAGTGATTTTTCTCTAGTAGTCTGTTTGATTCTGTGCTGTTGATTTTTAGCGTATCTATTATAGGTTGTTATTGTGTGGTTACTATTGAACTTAATCTAACTTAAATACTGTCCTGTTTAGTCCCATTCTCAGGAGCAATTGAAGGGAGCCCCCAAAACTAAAACATTGCACTGGAATTAACTTGCCCTTCCATTATTTCCTGATCTGAGGGAAGGTTTACGATGAGCACTTAAAATGGAAACACTGCTTCAGAACTAAATTACTGCCCTGCCGTTGCTTCCTGTTCTGGGGAAGACTTACACTGAGCACTGGAAATTCAAGTATTCCCAGAACTATATTGCTGCCTTGCCATTGTTTCTCAGTTCGGGAAACACTTAAGTGAGCATGGGAAATTAATTCTTACATTCCAGTTGTTTCAGTGTTATTGGGAGGCTCCACAGAAGCATATGGGCTTTGTGAAAAATCCAGGTAGACATTCAGGCCCTCCCATGAATTGTGCCCTCTGCAGCACTGTGGCACTGGCCAGTCTCTGGCTTAGCCCTCCTGCCACTCTGAGTCTCTATGTGGGAGAGAATCAGAATGGAAGTCCCATGAAAATTCCCAGATTGGTGGGAAGATTGTAAACCTACCTTCAATTCTCTCTCCTCACCTCAGCAATCATAGGTCTACAAAAATTATCTGTGAATGTTATTATGCCAGCTTGGAGTAGTAGTAATGCAGTCTTGAATGACAATTTGTCTCTCTGGCAGCTTCTTTTGATTCTGTGGTCCCAGAGGCTTCTCTCCTGAGCTCTAGTAAAATGAGACTAGACTCTGGTCTTTGAATAGTTTTTAGTTGTATTTTTGTTAGGGGAATGATGCCAGGGGATTTTCTATTCTGCAACCATGTTGACATCACTCTCCCAAAGACTTTGAGTTCTTTACAGAAAAAAATGTGCAATGCCCTTTACAGACTGAATAAGATTTTTTAAAAAGATGCTAGTTATTTCAAAAATTAAAATTGAAAACAGAGGCATATTTACTCTAGATTGAATTATGAATTATGATTATCAATGTCAGAATATGAACATATTATGAATGAAATGCCAGATTATGCATAAAATTATAAATAAAATCCCAGCAAATTAGTCTAAAATTTTATAAATTTGAAAATTATCAAAACTGATACAAAAGTAAACAGAAAACAGAATGAATTAATCATCGTAAATATTCCTCCAAATAAAAGCCAAAATATTTAAAGACAAAGTACTGCCAATCCTTCACAATGTTAGTTAACAAAGGATAAAGAACACTTTCTAAAACTATGAAGCAAATGTTAATCTGATACCAAAGCAAAAGCTAATTCAGCATTGATCATGGATGAAGTCCATTTAGCATTGGTTATAAGTCAAATTTAGTAGTAATAAATTATCTTTCTCAGTTTTTGTTTTTCTGTAAAGTCCTTATTTCTCCTTCATTTCTAAAGGACAGTTTTGCCAGGTATAATATTCTTGGTTAGCAGTTTTGTTTTGTTTGTTTTCTTTTGGCACTTTGCATATATCATTCTATTCTCCCCTGGCCTGCAAAGTTTCTGCTGAAAAATCCACTGATAGTCATGATTTTTTTTTATATGTGAAAAGTTATTTTTATTTTTTTTTGTCTTTGACTTAACAATTTAATTATTATGTTTTTTGTAGACCTTTTCAGATTAACTTTTTGGAATTCTTTATGTTTCATATTTATTTTTCTTTCCAGATTTCAGATATTTTCAGTAATTTTTTTAAAGTAATCTTTCTACCTTGTTCTCTTTTTCTTCTAGAATTCCCTTAATTTGTATATTGGTCTGCTTGGTGATATAGACCCAAATGCAAGGGCGAAAACTACAAAATTTCTAGGAAAAACATATAGAAAAGGTTATAAGGTTGGGTTTGACAGTGCTCTTAAATAAAATACCAAGAGCATCATTCATAAAAGATAAAATAATAATTAGCCCAGTTACATCATAATAAAAAAAAATTATGTTCAAAGTATACCATTAGAAAATGTAAAAATAAGCCACAGTCCCTTAAAACTTGAGGAAAACATTTAAAAATTATATATATATATATATCTTGTATCTAGAGTACATATATATGTCGTGTATACATACAGTAATATGTGGACACATATATATATTTATATACAAACATATACAGGACTTTTATCCAGCATGTATATGTGTCTGTATAGAGTTACATACACACATATGTATTACTTATATCCATACTGTATATTTTCATATATATACGTGTGTGTGTGTGTGTATATATATACACACACACACACACACACACACACCCTATATAGTGTTACAATTTAGTAACAAGAAAACAACAAAATGTATTTTAGCAGATGTCTCACTGATGTAGACATTCAGATAATGAGCACATGGAATGATGTTTCAAATCAACATTAATTAGGAAAGATTAAATTAAAAATTCCAAATAGTTACTACTATATACCAGCTATAATTACTATAATCAAAGAAAGAAATAATGTAAGATATTATTAAAGATGTAGAGAAACTGGAACCTCATTCACAGCTGGCAGGAATATAAAATGGTAAAGCTACATTTTAAAAATTGTTTCTTAAAATGATGCACATAAATTTTCCATATGTCTTAGCAATTTAACTCTGGAATCTACCCAAAGATAGAAAAAAATATATAAGTGTGTCCACAAAAACACATGCACATGGATTTTATAGCAGCATTATTCCTGATAGTCAAAAGCTAGAAACTGTTAAAGTAAGTGTCAGCTTGTAAATAGAAAAAATGGAATCCCATTGCATTCATACAATGGGATACTTTCATTAATAAATAGGAACCAACTACTAATATATGCTACAATATAGACAAATCTCACAAATATTATAAACGAAAACAGTTAAACACAAAATGCAACCTATTTTATGAGTCCTTTATGTTAAATATGAAGAAAAGCCAAACTTATAAAGACAAAAATATAGATCAATGTTTGCCTAGAACTGGGAATGGGGACAGAGCTTGCTGCAAATGGTCATGAAGAAAATTCATTAGATAATGAACACTTTCTAAACCTGTATTGCTGTGATGAATGTAACATTTTATGAACTTACTAAAAACAGCCAATTTTACCCTTAAAATGGATAAATTTTTATTTAAATTATACGTCTACAAAAATGTTCATTAAACATGTTTTTTAAATGTTCAAACTCACCAATAAGAGAAGTACAAAAATTCAAACCCTATTTAACACTACATATTATACCATTCAGAATGCAAAAGTGTATACCAGACAATAGCAACTCCTGGAAGAGAAGTGAAGAAAATAAAACTCATATGCTGATAAATGAGATTTTGATACTACTCTTAAGAGCAATTTGGGGAGACGAGAGAGATCCAAGATGGCTGATCACTAGCAGCTCGGGATTGC
>NW_022437060.1:1751496-1755412 GCF_009761245.1 Sapajus apella
GTGCACATACCCTAGGAGATGTATAGAATAATTTTTGTAACAGCATTGTTGATTTTTAAGAAGTCGATAACTGATAGGGTTATCAATAATTGAGAGAAAAAATAAACATATATGTTTATACAATAGATAATTATATATCAATGAAATATTTTAAATGAATTACAGTATAGGTAAAACAAATGAACTATACCAATATATATTAACATGAATGTATTGTATAACATATAATGTTGACAGACACTGGTAACCATCAGAAGTATAGCTCTTTGTGACAAATATTTTAAATAACAAAGTTATACAATATATTTATTAGAAAGAATTTAAAAATTGTACATATATAAGGAAAGAGGAAAACACGATTGAGAAATGGTTTACATAAAGCTTAAACTACATTGATCTGGAATTATTTTTTCAGCTGATGTGAGGATAACAATTGTTCAATGTATTTTTTAATATACCATGTTGCTTTTAGTATGATAACACAAGCAATTTTTAGAAATAAGAATAAATTTAGTGAAATGCATACCAAAGCTATATAAGCAAAATACAATAATTCTACTCAGAAATAAAAGAAGAAAATGGTATATGCTCTCCTTAGGTAAAATGTTTTCATAAAGTTTCAATTTTTTCCCAAATTCACCTATAAATGTAAATAATTTCTAAGAAAACGACCAACAGAAATTTTAAAGAACTAGATTAATTACCTTTGATTAATATAAAGAAATAAATGCTCACAAACTGCCAGAAGTATTCTGAAATAGAAGATTTGTGAGTATAAATTAGACTAGCTGATACAGGAAACTGTATAGCTATAATCATTTAAACCAGGTGGTAATGTAGAAATAAACAGATTAGAGGAACAGAATGGAAAATAAAGGAATATATCTAAATAAATATGGAAGTTTAATATATGAAAATTATGTTAGTAGTATATTCAATAAACAGCATAAATATCACATCAGATATTAATAGTAGATATCCAGAAAATAAATTAATATAGCAAAACTAATTCTAGAGGGAACAGACATTTAAAGGTAAAAAATAAAATGATAAAATGATTTAGGTAATAAGGTAAATTTTTTCTAATGTTCTTTTAAATTATGACAGATGCCCAACATTATTGATTGATATTCTAATTTTTTAAAAACTTCTGTATGTTTAAAAAAGAAGGTCAAATGAAAAATTGGGGTACCCTGAAAGACATGCTAGGTAATACCATTTAGGACATAGGCACAGGCAAAATTTCATGATGAAGGCGCTGAAAACAATTGTAACGAAAGCAAAAATTGACAAATGGGATGCTAAATTAAAGAGTTTCTGCACAGCAGAAGAAACTATCAACAGAGTAAACAGACAACCTGCCTATATGGGAGGAGATTTTTGCAAACTATGCATCTGACAAAGGTCTAATATCCAGAATCTATAAGGAACTTCAAATTTACAAAGCAAAAAACATAAAAAAGTGGTCAAAGGACATAGACAG
Organism: Sapajus apella; assembly: GCF_009761245.1. Taxonomy (NCBI): domain Eukaryota; kingdom Metazoa; phylum Chordata; class Mammalia; order Primates; family Cebidae; genus Sapajus; species Sapajus apella. The sequence goes on from NW_022437060.1 coordinate 1,752,980, forward strand.
ACACTTGTAAAAAGAAGACATACATGCAGTCAACAAACATATGAAAAAAAGCTCAACATCACGGATCATTAGAGAAATGCAAACAAAAACCACAATGACATACCATCTCATACCAGTCATAATGGCTATCATTCAAATGTCATAATGCTGTTGAGGTTGTGAAAAAAAGGAAATGCTTATACACTTCTGGGGGGATTATAATTTAGTTCAGCCATTGTGGAAAACAGTGTGCTGATTCCACAAATACCTAAATACAAAAATGTCATTTGACCCAATAATCCTATTACTGGATATCTATGCAAAGGAATATAAATTTTTGTACTAAAAAGTCATTTGCACAAATATCTTTATTGCAGTGTTATTCACAATAGCAAAGACATGGAATCAACCTAAATGTCCATCAGTGATATGCTAGATAAAGAAAATGTGATAAATATACACCGTGGAATACTATGTAGCCATAAAAAAAGAATAAGATTATGTTCTTTACAGGGACATTGTTGGAACTGGAAGCCATTACCCTTAGCAAACTAACACAGGAATAGAAAACCAAATACCTGGATATCAGTGTTAATTTTCTGTCTAGTTGGTCTGTCTAATATTAACAGTGGGGTGTTAAAGTCTCCCATTATTATTGTGTGGGAGTCTAACTCTCTTTTTAGGTCATTAAGAACTTTCTTTGTGTATCTGGGTGTTTTTGTAATGAGTGAATATATATTTAGGTTAGCTCTTCTTGTGGCATTGTTCCCTTTACCATATGTAACGCCCTCCTTTGTCTCTTTTGATCTTGGTTGGTTTAAAGTCTGTTTTATCCAAGACTAGGATTGCATCCCTGATTTTTTTAACTCCATTTGCTTGGTAAATCTTCCCCCATCCCTTTATTTTGAGCCTGTGTGTGTCTTTTCACATGACATGGGTCTCCTGAATACAGCACACTGATTGGTCTTGACTCTTTGTACAATTTATCTGTCTGCATCTTTTAATTGGGGCATTTAGCTGGTTCAACACATGCAAATGTATCCATGTAATACATCATATAAATAGAACAAAAGACAAAAGCCACATGATTATCTCAATAGATGCAGAGAAGGCCTTTGACAAATTCAACAGCCCTTTATGCTAAAATCTCTCAATAAACTAGGTATCAATGGAATGTATCTAAAAATTATAAAAGCTATTTCTGACAAACCCAAAGCCAATATCATAACTAAATGGACAAAAACTGGGAGCATTCCCTTTGAAAACAGCAACAAGAGAAGGATGCTCTCTCTCACCACTCCTATTCAACATAGTATTAGAAGTTCGGGCCAGGGACATCAGGCAAGAAAAAGAAATAAAGGGTATTCAATTAGGAAAAAATAAAGTCAAATTATTTCTATTTGCAGATGACATGATTGAATATTTAGAAGACACCGTCATCTCAGCCCCAAATCTCCTTAAGCTGATAAGCAACTTCAGCAGTCTCAGGATAAAAAAATCAATGTGCAAAAATTACAGGCATTCCTAAACACCAATAACAGACAAACAGAGAGTCAAATCGTGAGTGAGCTCCCATTCACAATTGCTACAAACAGAATCAAGTACCTAGGAATACAACTAACAAGGGATGTGAAGGACCTCTTCAGGGAGTGTAATAACCTAACTTGGGTTAGCCTAACTGACTCCATCTTAGCTGCAAAACCTGACAAGCTCTCTCTAGCCTCTCCTCCCTGCCGTGGCCCCACAGGTGTATTACTGGGTCACACTGCACTCAAAGCTTTGAACTGTTGAGTGGTTCACACTATTCACAGCACCTGTAACCATTGTAACTGTATCCTGTTTGGCAAGTCTATCTGGTATTATGAATACCTTCCTTGGAGATTGATTGTATGGAAAGCTCCCCCTGCTACTGCGCTTGATGATCATATGGAAATACTCTTAGTAACCAGCAACTATGGAAACCTGGTTACCAGCCTCCTCCTACTAACTTACTTATTCTGCTTCTGTAAAATTCTGCTTCAGCTAGGCACCCCCTCCCCTATCTAAATCAAGGTATAAAGGGAAATCAAGCCCCTTCCTCGGGGCTGAGAGATTTTGAATGTGAGCTGACTCTCAGTCGCCAGCTAATTAATAAAGGACTCATAACTTTGAACTCAGAGCATGGAGCGTTTCCTTCTCACTCACTCTGTTATTACAGGAGAACTACAATCACTGCTCGAGGAAATAAGAGAGAATACAAACAGATGGAAAAACAGTCCATGCACGTGATTAGGAAGAATCAATATCATGAAAATGGTCATTCTGTCCAAAGTAATTTATAGATTCAATGCTATTCCCATCAAGTTACCACTGACTTTCTTCAAAGAATTGGAAAATCCACCTTAAACTTCATACAGAACTGAAAAATAGCCCACATAGCCAAGACAATCCTAAGCAAACAATCAAACAAAAACA